>NC_142404.1:8472138-8772592 GCF_059441095.1 Idiotropiscis lumnitzeri | reverse complement strand
TCTCCAATATCGTCCAGCGCTATTTTATAGGAGACAATGTGACAGGTTCAGGTCTGTGTGGTGGCATAGAAAAGCGAAGAAGAAAACCACGTCCACACGAGTGCTAAGATTCCACAAAAATGATTGATGTTTTTTCACATTACAACCTTTTAGGCCTGGTTGTACAGCACCTATATTTACATTAATGAATCCCCCCAAAAAGGAGACGACACTTCACCAAGTGTTACTCTCTGACTCGATAGACAAAAGAAAAGAGGGGCTACTGTATCAAATGCATCTATCTATTTGCATGTATGCTCATCAAACAGCAACCTATACAAAAAAAACCTTAACAACTGTTAAAACAACGAGAGGATCATGTAACTGTGAAGCACACATCTCCAGACAGGAATAACATCTTCATTTTGGAAATGTTTTCAATCTGTGGCTTCTGCAGGCTTTGTGTGGACTTACGTCATCTCCTGAAAAGTACTGATCAATAATCTCGAAGGCTAGTTTGTAGATGTCCTCGTTTTCATGTTGCTGCAAGTTTTCAATCTTCTCCAAACCTGAAAAATTGGGAGAAAAAAAAAAAGTAATGTGAGGTGGGAAAAGTGTAAAAGCAAAGCCCACAAAAATGCCACAGCACGCCACACACCCCCGCACTCTTCGATGATTTCGGCGATGGTGCTGGCATCGTCGCCTGCCATGATGAGGATGTTCTTGAGGCCGTCCAGGACAACCTGCACCACCTGGGGATCCTTCACCAGCATCAGGTTACAGAAGGGAGGGATGACGTTCTTCTCCACCAGGTACTCCACCTACACAAACACACCACAATCATACTAATAAGTACAACTTACAAGAGTGGAAGGTCAGTCAACATCGCCGATTAAGTGCTCCTTGAACAGTGACTTGCTACAAATATTGAGTGAAGCCGACAAGCTTGGACTTTACAGCAATTTACATGATGACATGTTGATGCTCCATCAAAAAGACACTTCAAGTGGATGTGTAAAAACGGCTCACCTGGTCTTTCCTTCCACTGATGGTGAGGTTGCTGATGGCCCACGCTGCCTCCTTCTGAGTGCCAAAGTCCCCCTGTGGAGAATCAGGCTGTCACTATGATGTGTTTGACAAGGTTATTAGTATCACATAGTCCCAGGACCAGGCCTAGTCGGCATAGAATGCAGTTGCTACAAAATAACGCTGCACGATTATGGAAAAAATAAAAATCAGAATGATTTTGGTTGGGATTGAAATCACGATTATTAAAACGATTATTCATTGATTTCAAAACTATCATCGCAGTCTCATGCCTATTCATCCCTGCACATTGAACACTCTTCTTTTTCTCAAGTACAAAATGACCTTGTGAATATTGTGTGAAATTCAAGCCTTTTATATGTTCATTTCGCTACATCTACCCCTTTGGTGCCTTGAATAAGCATTACCCTTATCTCTTTATCAGATTTATTTTATCTTGTCATTTTCTCAGGTCTGGGGGACTTACTGGTCTAACCTGGGATCTCGAGGACTGTATTTCATGCCATATATTGTGGAAATGGGTGTTGCTACGACCAAAAAAAAAGTGTTTGTCTCCTTGAATTTTAAGGGAAGAAAAAATTCTTGAAAAGTCCATTTTAAATACGACTTAAAAGAACAATGAGGAAATAAATGAGTAAAAAGCTAAATCAGAAGAGAATAATGGTAAGTGAGGAAAAAAAATACATCTGTTCCTGTGCGTTTTGTGCTCGTAGGGGCAGCGTGGTGCCGTGCATGGAATGAGTACACACTTGGGAATAATTTGTGCCTTTTTGTGTGTATGTGTTTCCACGGCATTTGTGTGTTATTCGAAGGTATATTACTCCCGAAGTCAATGCCAATTTTACGTTTATATATCCATGAAAGGATTTGGAATATGACAAAAGAGACCTTGGCCAGTTGGTGAATGATCATGGGGATGAGTCCGGCATCAATCACAGCTTGGACCTGCTGCTGGTTCCCGGCTGTAATGTTGGACAGGAACCATACTGCTTCCTACAAATCACAAAAAAGGAGAGGGAAAAAAACCTGAAATTATTAACCTCATACATACACACACCAACACTACCTAATGTCAGAGCATGTAACTGAGTTTTTGTAAAATCAGTGTAAGCACTGGTATCCCAAGTCTATTATTGACTCGAGCCTGGATTCAGTGCTGATTAATGTCTGTTAAGCAAAAAAATAGCAGCTAATTGCATTGTATCGCACATGTATTGTATTGGATGTCGTGAGGATTATAACTTTTCTTGTCAATAATGTGGCCCCACCGAATCTAAACATGTTATTCTGATTAATATTGTAGTTGTGGAACATGAATTCAGCAGCAAAATCCACCCGCTTTAACCATCTAAGGGGGCGGACATTTTGCCACATGCTGTCGACTGAAAACAACAGTTGAAAACAGACCGAAAAGACTCGTTTGCGACAGCCGTACACAAAACTCACTCACTCACAACTTTCAAATGACAACTTTCTGGCATTAAGAGACACTAAAAGAAATCAAGAAACAAAATGTGGCAGTCACCAACAGTTACTTGTTTTGACCAAGCAGAAAGAAAAAAAATGGAAATATAATAGGCACAGTTGGATCCAGGAACACATTAAGCCCATTTTATTTTCCTATGGGCAAAATAGTTTTGAAAATAAACTTTCAGGTAAAACGATCATTCCAGAGCATATCGCATACAGGTTCAATGACATGGTAACAATCAGTCGTGTGAAAGAAAAGTGCATATTGTGTTTTGTCCGTGCTTGCGGTACCTTATTGATCTTTTCTTTAGGGTGTGTGAGCAAGTTGGGGAAGTATCTGAGGACCTCGCAGTTGAGAACAACTTGCGTCTGCTCATCGGTGCCGGTTACAATGTTTCCCACTGCCCGCAAAGCTGCCGTCTACATGTTGGGACACAGCAAGGGCAATATTTAATTAATCATGTCGTCAAGCAGACTCATTTATCTTTTCATCTGAGTCTGGAGTCTCACCTGCACTTTCACCTCCTGGTGACTGAGGAGAGGCACGAGAAGTGGAACGACACCAGAGTCAATGACCATCTGGATCTGCTCATTGCCACCGTCCGTTAGGTAGGACAACGCCCACACTGTGTCAACGAGGATCTAAATGTACAAAATGTCAACAACAAATTACGCCAGGTGCACACTCAGGCTTTTGCTGAAAAACAACAAACATGAAATTAAATATGAATAAGTTCCTAGTTTGGTCTGTAACATGTCAGAATCATTGTTGAATGATCATTGTTTTTGAAAGTTAATGTTTCATTTTCATTCAATCAACACAAAGATGAATCATTCCACTTTCATAGAGGGCTACAGAAATTGTGCATTTACTGGTGAGAAGCTGATATTCTGAGCATTTGGACAATTTTAAATCAAGAAGGTATCTAAGGGATTCATCTATTATTAGAAATAATTATTAAGTTGATGATCAATCAGTTTTTGAGTCATCGATTAATCATTGCAAATCTAAACACACAGCGGTGCCTTGATATACAAATTTAATTTGCTCAGTGATCATACTTGTAACTCAAAACACACAAAAAAATTGCATCAATTTAATGCCGCTCCTTCTAGTGTGCCCACCTTGGCCACAAGGGGGCTGTATAATTAGAATTAGAATTAGAAATCCCTTTATTGTCATTGTACTCAAGTGTGCAACGAGATTAGAGGGCTCCCCTCTCCAGTGCAATACAACAATAATACAGACAAATATATAAATTAGAAGACAGACAGATGGATATATGGCTCACTGAATCCCACTAGAGTACCAGGCAGGCCATCAGTTCTGCCTGGATGCAGCAGTCAATCATATTTTAGCTGGGTGTATACTACCTAGGACTCAAGTAGCATTCATAAAAACGCCTCAACGCCTCTCATGATCATTAGTGCGGCACTAATATTAGTCGTTATACATGAAGGATGAAGGACACAATATTTAAATCTGAGTAATGTTATGCTGTCACCTTAAATGTTGCGGCACGCTTTGTTTACGATACATTACTTTACGGCAGGGGTGCCCAAGTCCAGTTCTTGAAAGTGCCTCATCATTCACATCTAAAACAAGCTGGAAAGGGGTTGGGCACCCCTGCTTTATACAACGTATATGCTTATTTGTGTTAGAATTTAGCCAGCAGACTGAAAGACCAAAGCTACAGTCGCTTCAAATTCACAAAGTGTCATTTTCTTTTTTTTTCCCCATGATTATTTTGAAAAACGTCAATTTGTAGTGGCATTAAACAGTTTGAAGAATTATTCACTTGCCACAGTGCTGCTACTGTGAAGTCGTGTTGCGTTTACTGCCACCATACAGCGTTATCTCATGTTTGAACTCGCAAGATAGAGAATAGAATAGACAGATATATTGAGAGAAGCAAAAAAAAAAATTAAATGATAACTGTCAAAAGAATTGGAAGTCTGGTCAGGTGATGTGGTCTGGTGTTTGGAATGCAACCACCCTTTGCTTGATACTTACATTTATGTCTGTGTGATGTATTAGCACACAGAGGGCAGACAAAATCTGTGTGGGAGGGGAGGGAGGGAGAGAGAAAAGAGCAGGTTAGGTGTGGGCTCAATGAAGGGGGAGGAGGCGTTTCATCAAAATGTGAAAACAAAACCAGGCAGACTGAGGAGAAGAAAACATCAAAGAGGAACTTGCTGTCAAGAGTCGGGGCTTCAATGCCGCAACAAACCTCCCCCCGGGGCCGAGACTCATTCAAGCAGTTTACCTCTTGCACCGTTTCCATGGACGGGGGAAAGTCCTTATTGCGGCAGAGGTTGACAATGACCCATGTGACGTTGCGCAGGAAGGTGATGGGGATGGAAGGGTCAATGAAGGAGAGCAGTGGTTTGACCACACCCAGGGAGATGACATAGTCCCGGCACTGTGGCCCATCACCTGGAGAGTGAAGGTGCATAGATACGACTCACTCAATGTCAATTTGAAGTGTTTATGCTCTATGTGTAAATGAGGATATTTTTATGTTCCCTAACTACAATGATTTTGTTCATCATCCATGGAATTAAATCAAAATTTAATGTCATTCACAGACAAGAAGGTAGGTAGAAATAAATACTAATAATATTTTCTAATTAGAATAACAAAACTCAATAGCTTATCTGAAAGTATAAGCAAGAACTTTTGAAACCTTTCATTGAAGAAGTTTGAACACTACAAATGTGTTATATATCGGCGGGATATTATATAATTATTTTTGAGAAATTTTGCAACGGTATTTCTTTTTTTTTTAATTAAAAAAAAATAAGTATAAAATATTTGGTTAGTTTTTTCCATTTGGTATAAAAAACTATTAAAGTACTTGTTGAGTTAAAAAAAATACAATCATTGAAAATATCGAGATAACAAAATTTGCAAAAATGTGCCCACACACGCACATCATACTGACCTATAATGTTTCCCAGAGCCCAAACAGCTTGTTCACACACGTTCTGATGAGGAGAGCGGAGCAGTCGCATGAACAACGGCACTGCATCTGAAGACACACACATCAGCCTTGAGCACTCAGAAAGACAAAACTAAATATTCACCACAAACTACAACAGCCAAAATCAAACGGACAAAAACAAGCAAAAACAAATGCTAGCGAGACGCAATCACTCAGGCCTTTTGTGTTTTTATTAAGAATTTTGTGACCTCATATATTGGTTTTCACAGGGCTCACCAACATGGTGTCCATGGACACCCGGAACAAGAAAATGATTAACATCTTAACAGCATATTTTAATCAGAGCTATATGTTTCCCTCAATGTATTTTTTATGCTGATTTTGAAAAAAACATTTTCTTTCACAAATGATGTCTTTGAGATATTTTCTTTTGTTTTTAAGTTTGACCCCATTGTTGTTGTTGTGCAAAGCGACAGTTACTGTCACTTCTGCTCTTGTTGCTGCCGCGTCTTCTCTCTTTGCTCTTCTTTTAAAGCCACAAAGAAGAAGCACTGTCGACGGAAGTAATCTTTACTTAACTTTGGCTTTGCACAATAACATCAACAAGGACATTTGGAGAAAATGCAAGGTAAGTAAGTAAGTTAAGTTGTTTTAGGACAAACTTCAACAAACACTAACATTTTATTTGCCAATGTTTCGTTGTCCTTGTGAACCGTTGCTCGCTGGGTGAGGCTGCGATGACGCGCAGCCAATCAGCTCACTGGATAAATCCACTCGTGCTCTCATTGGTCAATAGCGGTGCCGGGAACCAATCATGCGCCTTGTCTGAGTGCCCGTGGCTACGTAAGAAGCCAGAGAGTCAAATCATCTTCCGCAATAATGCTGCTGATATGGTGGCTCCTTTTTTTTATTATTATTATTCACAAGTTTATCAAGATATTTTGCAGAAAAACTCAAAGCTATCGGTTCAACAGTTGAAGCTGAAAAAGACAATGATCCAAGTCAAACACTCCAGAAGAAGAAAATGTTTGTTCTGGAATAGCCTAGTCAAAGCCTTGACCTAAAACCTGATTGAAATGCTATGGCATGACCTGAAGAATTATCTATACCAGAATTCGCAATCCTTAGAATGTTTACAGGTTGGTTATGCTCTATGAAAATGCCCAATTGTTTGTGTGTTATCACTCTTAGCAGACCGTGTGTTTATTCGTGTGATTTAAATGAGGGTCAGACTTCATTGTATCACCAATTGACACAGACAGCCAGAACATTTCTAGAAGGTTCACATCTTCCTCTTAGTTTCAGAAAGGTTGGTGACCCCTGGCCTATGAAAAGACCACCATGACTTAACTCCTTCATTATGCCTCTCAATGCAACACGACCATAGAAGCAGGAGTTAAGAACATTCACAATGATATCCTCCCAACCTAGTCTATTGCAACCCTACTTACTGGTGAAAAGTGGAAAAGCAGAATTTACCCGGGTCAATAAAGTTCGCATGTCAGCAGCCCTGCATTGCTTCAACTGAAATGAATTTGTAGTTGACCGATTGTATTGTGATCATCACTTCGAACCTGAAAGCTGCCTGTGCTTAATTTTGTTATACGAGGATTGTTAGTTTAATTTGAAGACATTTTGTTTCACATATTCTGGAGTCGAGATGAAATATTGGTCAAAAAATAAAAACAAAAAAATGCATGTTTGCGGGGCAGTCTGCAGGCATCCACAAATAGCCAGGGAACACTCTGAGGTGGGGGGGCGGGCATCAGGTCAACTTACTGGATTTAACCACAGCTTGAGTCTGCGCTGACGTCCCAGAGGCAATGTTGGTCAGGGCCCAAGCTGCCTCGAACTGAAGAGAGGGGCTGTAGGACGTCATCACAAACAGTTAGGGGAGGGATTTGTCGTTTGGTAAACAGGAGGAGAGAGTGACAAAAGGTAGAGCGGCGTGATATGCAAACAAGCAATTTTGCATTGTCTAAGCTAACAGCAACGGGTGCTACATGTTAACATGACACTCGTCCGGCTGCCACTCCTCCTTCAAATTCTTCCAGCTATTCATCCGCTCACCCACGGCGAACACGAGGTCCTGGGAATTCTGGACCTCCGAAAAGCTGGAATGATGTTATATTTGGCCTGGTCCTGCCAACTGGCTGCAGCATTTCCTCAACGCTCACAAACATGCACGCACACAAGCTAATAGCTCACAATGAATTCAATGTTTCAAACTCACTTGTCATCTCTTTCCAGGCAATTGACTAAAATAGGCAGGATGCCAGACTTTATCAAGTCGTCAATGGGGGGGTTTCTGTCGCTGGAAAGCAATTTTCTAACAGACAAGAAAAAATGCTGGTGTTAAAGATTAACTGGGATCACACAGTGTATTTGCACATCTGCGTGCGTGAGAATTTGTCACCTGGCCGCCTGCACAGCGCTGAGCTGGATGACTGCGTTGTCACTGGTGGCATTCTGAGAGCCAAAAGAAGGAAGAGTAAAAAGTTGATGCATCTCACGTGTACATTTGTGACTTGAGTAGTGCGGCTCTTACCTGTAGAATGGCATCAAGCGTAACATTTTGCTGCAAAAAGAAGGAGGGGGAGGGGAGGGACAGTTATTTTGATAGTTTATATCATTGTTGTCCGATTACAGTGTTAAGTGTGTTATCATTACTCTGGTCCAGCAGAAAAAAAACTTTTTTTTGGGGGGGGGGGGGACAACAAGCTCTAAGGTGCGTTGGGAAATTCACTTAGAGCGCGCCCTGCTTCACTCCAATCGTTCGGAAACTATGAGCCTTGTTTTAATGTGCCGCTCGGTTACTCAGACTGCACTAAAAACAGTGGCGGTGAACACTCTCAATGCTCCAACTGGGGAGACTATGCACCAGTGCAACACGCAGGACAGGTGGAAATGATTCAAGTGCAAGCTGCTGATTGGTATAGAACATGGGCTGTGTTTAGAAAGTAATGAGAGGGGAGCATGCTCTGGACACCGAATCAACAGTGCCTCTGCTGGTTGCTACAATCAATTAGTGCAGTCCATTTGCCTCAATGACTTCACGAGGCAACGAATCAACAATCAATTCCACATAATTGAATATGGATCATAGTTTACCCCTTTGAAGTCTGAGTCCATGTCAGAGTCCTCCAGACTCTCCTCCTGTGGGACATTTCTCTTCTTCAGTAGGTGTTCGTCTCGTTTGTTCTAGCAAGTGGACAGAAGTCATGAAAGGATGAGTGGGGGTGCCAGGCGTTAATGCGTTCATGAATTCTTAAAAGCCACAGTGAATGCAGGCCATCCGCAAAGAAACTGTTCCCTTTCTTTTCTGGGGTACATGAGACATCACAGTTTAAGTTCCAAAAATATGAGTATGCATCCTAATCAACAGAGAGTTAACATCCCCCCCCCCACACACACACACGTAAACACATACACTGAATGTGTATACATCACGCACACACACACACACTCTACTGGTAGGAGGAGATTCCCTTGGCCTACATTCTTGTGCATCATGCCGCTGTGCGTCAGTGATGACTAATCAGCCTACTGCACTGTTTTGGTCCTGACCCGATCCGGCACTGTGGAATGTGCTAGACACCAGACCACCTCAGCAGCACAGCTCAGCCATGACGCTTTAACGTTGCTGCCTTTTGCCCGTGCGCTCCACACGCCAGCTATTAATCAAGTCTAAGTGCTTACTGACACACTCATGCTGCCAATGTGCAATCTATGACTTGTTTTTATTACAATTAAGCACCACTCACACGCACTTCTGCACCAGAACGTGTTGATGTGCAAATATAATGTGCTTTTGTTGAGGTTTTGTTTTTTTACAACAACAAAAAAAAGTTTGAATAACCGTGATTTCAATTATTACTAAAATAATTGTGATTCATATATTTTTTTCATAATCAAGCAGCCCTGGATGGACCCATCACTAGTAAAGAACATCTTGGAGATGACACAGTTCAACCTTAGAGGAGCCTCTTTAACTTCTTTCTTCATCTGAGTGTGTGCGCGTGTTTTCTCACCTTTCGCAACTCCACCGTCACCTCATTCCGATGTCGTCGCATAGTCTGTAGGGGGTGGAAAAAACAAAGAAGGATAAATCACCTGAAGAAGCGAAGGCAACGTGCATAAGAAGTGCTCTGCATTTCCACATTTGCATGTAAACCTCTGACGCAACCTGTTTAACCTCCAGGTGAACACCAAACCCCCCCAACATTGACCTATACCAGGGTTGCCCTGCCTTTATTAAGCCAAGGGACCCATTTTATGTCCCAAAAATCTCACAGAGCACCACCATTACATAAAAGCATGAAGTGTCAAACACTTTAAATGTGTGCAACCAAACTCACTTTTACTCCCGTCGCTTTTTTAAAAACATACGCTAGCATGCATGCTAGTGCACGTTTTATCGCGCACGTATGCTACCGTATGTTTTACCATGCCTGCGCCCAATAATACCATGGTCATGAAAATACGGTACTTTCAACAATACAACTTGGTTTAGTGCATTATTGCAGCTGAGAAATGGTTCAAATCTTTTTATAGTGAACGTGGCTATGAACAGCATATTTTGGGATTCTAAATCTCTAATTATCAGCGAGTGATCCCTAACAAACACCTGAGAGCAAGCACCCGTTATAGCACAGAAGTGAGGAGAGACAAGTTGGAGTAATTGCTGTATTTGTGCATCTGTTGCCGTTTGCGATCTTGTGACTCTTTCAAAGGGTTCATGTTGCCTTCCCAAATAGCCTCTTGCGTAATGTCCTCACAGATGAAACTCTGGAGGCTATGGAGGTGTCTCCCCACAAACCAACGCTCGGCAATACACAATGAGACTAAATTAAAATGATTGGGGAGGGGAGATGAACAATGAAAACAAACAATGTGTCAGTATCAAATCTCATTTTTAGAAATATATGGGGTACATACAAGTTTTAGCCACATTGTACCCCATCAGGCATCCTCTGTACATTCATGATACCATCTGTGTTTTTGGACCACAGAAGTAATTCAGTTAGGTTGCAAGTATGAGGTTAGCACAAATTAAACTGTTGACATTTTTATTAAAAGTGTAACAGAAATAAAATTGTGCAAAGACACAATTTTTGTCCGATATTGCGAGGAGTCCTAACCAAAATATTAGTCAGGCAACTTAAAATCAAACGTGGCTAAAATGTGTTTATTTAATATAAAACTAAAATACAACTGGCCATTTACCTACCGTAATAATACCATCGTTATCATAAGCAGATGCAACTTGATCAACTATTCATATCATTGGGACAAAGAGATAATGGATTTATGATGAAGAACCAAATGATTTTTCCATTCAAAAACAATAATCTTGAGAAATTGAGAAAATCACGCCGCGCTGAATGGATCAGTCACAACCAAACACGCTGACAAAAACAACAACGTAGGAGAAAGAGGGAGTGCTTAATTTGCTTCCCTGCATCCAGCCACATTTTTTACCAGATAGGCGAGTTTGGGTAGCAAGAAAAGCAACTGCTACAGCAACATGGTGACTACGGAGAATGATGGTACTGCAGCATCCACTGCAAAGGCAACAGGTAAGCTAACGTTAGCATGTGCGTGGCACCTCCAACCATGGCAAACCAATCAGAACTCAGCAAGTGGTTCATATCATTCATATGCTATCTAGCTGGGCTTGGAACTAAGGTTGACCAGGTGTTAAAAACAGTACCTGGTACTATTTTGTACTCAGGGGTACAGAAAACAGTTCCACCTCAACTCAAAAAGAATGAAATAAAAAAAAAAAAAAAAGCATTTTGCAAGAAGTGAAAATATTCAGAGATTTTTTTTTTGTCGGCTTGTGAGCTATCAGGCCATTTCCTAACTGCAAGAAGTCAAGATTGGACCAATTTTTATTATGTGGAAGCCGAAGGTGGTCTCGCTGTGACTTAAATTAAATTACATTATTTGGTGACCGATACTGTAATAGATATAACTGGATTACAAAATTGCATTCATGGTTGGCCAGCTTGTTAAAATTGTTAATGGCGTGTTGCTCTGGAATGTATGCAGGTAATGATATTACTGAAGTTTAGATTTGTGAAGCTGTGAAATATAAACTGTGTGTGTAGGTTTTGTTTTATGATGGTGACAGTGTGACACCGGAACAGAGGATTTCTTATTTCCGCGCGGTGCGTAAATGCCAGATTGAATTACGTTCACACTGTACTGAGATGTGTTTGAAATATTTCGTTTAGCTACTTTAGCTATATCAGAGTGTCGATAAAACAGAATCAGTGTAGCAGTAAAACCAAAATAAAACATATTGACTTTCAGTCAAGACTGTCATTTACCATGTTGGTGATACTGAGTCTAATGACAATAAAGGGCATTGTGATTCTGATACATGTTCTGCAAGGCGCGTTGTTACAGCCGTAGCTGAAAGCGCTACAAAAATAAAGATGTATTGGACCTCATAGAGTGGGCATGTAAATGTTGGTTAAAGCTAAAATAAATAAATAAAAACCAAAATTAGTAATTCATCCAGCCAGAATCTGAGTCATCCGTCTAAATCAGGCGGTGTGTTGATACGGCCCATCATCACAATTCAAAAAAGCCAGAGGAATTGTTGTAAAAAGCCCCCGAAAACATAAGAAAGAAAAAAAGGTTTAAGATAATATGCTGCTGCAGAGACGCCCGACATCCAGGATGCCTGAAATAGCATCAAGAATGCATTGGCAAAGTCCATCTGTCAAAGCAGCCATGTGCTCGTGCCACCGACTCCCAAACACATTCAAAACAAGCTCTGACTGGACATTGAACTGCAAGTTTCAGGCTGAGTGGATTGGGTCAAGGCTGCTTTTATGAGCGCGGTACTGTGCGAGGATTATCTCAGGATTACTAATAGATCAGGAAGCAGCGGGAGTGGTGCCATTTCGTCACAAATATTGTACTTTTGATTAATCAGGTTCATTATTGTATAATGCGGGTTTATCTTGGAAAAGTTCTAACAACATCTAGAAAAGTTCACTTTTCAAATCTTGGCTGTTTTGAACACAGTAGGGAGGCATACATGCACGGATGGATCCGTCGCTGACTGGCTATGGGACGTGGTAGGTCAATGAGCCATGCTCTTTAATCGCATATATTTCGTGGCGATGGAACCGCTGTTTTCCGTGTTTCAATGATTTTGTGTTATTCACTTTTGCACAATATATTGCTGCCAATGACATAGAACACATCACACAATGTTGGAGTTCACTGATCGCTGCTTCAAAGTTTCTACATGCATTATAACACCTCCCGAATTTACAGCTTACAACACCCACTCAAAAACATTGAGGTAAGATAATTTTTCAAATCCATAAGAAATCACTTTTATTATATATTTCTTTATGCTTCTGCCAGATGTGATGTAAATTGGTGGCATTAGTCGATCTCCAAACTAATTTTTTTGTTTGTTTGTTTTAATTGCCCCTGTGAGGTTACTCTAACTTGCCACAATTAATAATTTTCCTTTGTTTCCAAGTAGGGCTGCCACAAATGATAATTTTGGTAGTCAACTAATTACCAACAGTAGTCGCGATTAGTCGACTAATCGGCTCATATGCAAATTGTGGCATGTCACACAGCTGCTCTAATATAACCATAATTAGTTTACAACTTGCATTATTTTACTTATGTAGAAATGAATAATCAACTTAGATTAAACCTCCCAGCTTGTACCAGCATTTCTGAGCAGTTTAAATTGAAGGCAACCTTAAAATATTTTTGAAAAGTAATTGTTTCATGCATTTTTAAATGGAAACGAAACTATACACCATGCAGAAATGCATGAATGCTACAAAACTATTTCTGACTACAAAAAGAAATATTTGAAAACAAATTTCACTCTTCTTGGGCACCAAGTCTTTTTTTTCCAAATCTAAGAGTTCAAAAAAATCCTTGCGAATTTTTGCAGCATAACGTTGTATTTAGCAACAAACTTAATTATGAGTTTTATTTTTATGTGATGCTAATTAGGGCTTGTGGCAAATATGTTCTGTTACTTTGAGTAGTGGCATTTCCCACAGAATGTGTCTCACACACACTTTCTCTGTTTCTCCTTCAATGTCAAACACAGACAATCACACACCGTTTTGGTTGTTAAGAAACGTGAGTTCACTGACTAATGTCTCCCTAATCCATAGGAGACACTTCAATATGTTAGCTTACCATAAAGGATATTGTGTGAGTGTTACAAAGTTACATCAAGCACACGGTGTGACCTGTGTGTGCTAACAACAGCTTCCAGACACGACTGAATGTGTCAGAAATGGAAAAAAGGCATCAGCGACAACTAGCTTCCTTACTAGGTGGTCAAGAATCCCTGTTGTGCTGACATGAAAGTGAGGTTTGCATCTTAAAGTTTGTATCTTAAGAGAAAAGCAATGCGCCAAGTAAATATATAAGTAAATGACGTGTCAACTACTTGAATAAATTCTCGACAATTTGGATCGTCGACGTAATTAGTCGACTAATCTTGGCAGCCCTACTTCCAACGCTGGTTTGATTAATTTTAGCAACTACAAATGCTTCTTAACTTTCCTATATTTAAAGTATTCCTACCTTCCTGTATATCTAAACAAACTCACGGAGTGTTTCTTTATCCTTGACTCTTTGATTTGTGTTTTATTATGCACATTTAAGTGCTAAATTAAACCACATCACCCTACTGCCATTTGCAAACTCATTTTGGCTCTTGCACATTATTTTGTAAACTACGGTATTTTTTCTGTTATCATTTTTTAGTTCAATTGGTTATATTGTCCGGTTCTTTTCTTTGCCATTTAAAAATAGATAGGACACAGACAAAGGAAGTTGTGAAGGTTTAAACTTTGTTTCAAGAACAAAAGGTCCGAACTAAAATCTCTACCCTCATTGACTTTGCCTTTTTTTTTTTTTAAATATTTATCTCACAAGATAATACTTTCATTCCTGAAATTAAACGATTCGCGTGTGAACCACTTAATATTTGAAATTATATACACGTGACCACGCATTAGGAGTTATACTTAGTACCTACTAAGTATATACATTCTGGGTGTTTAATATACAGAATCATAAGCGTGAATGTAACCGTAGCGTCACAACGTGTGATTAATGCTTAATCCCGAGGCTCGCTTTAGCTAGCTCACCTGGCTAGCTCATGAGGAGGGGCGCGTTTGGATATTTACCATCAGGGTGTTTGCATTTCGAATAGCGCCCACGACAAATGTATGTAACAATGCCGAGAAAAAGTCCGGAATTCGAGCCATTCGGCAGCAAACGGTGCGAAAGTGAGGATCATTCCACCGGCCCTGGCCCGCCCTTCGAGCGAGCCGCCGGTGTCCAGCCGACTAGCCAACATCGTTAGCCGCCTCTGACAGCTAGCTCCATCGCCAAGCCGTAATTTGTTCAATTCCACCCAAATATGTCGACATTCCCGTTAAGCAGCAACACAACCGGCTAGGAAACGATAATCCTACTCGGTGGAAATTTGTGCAAATCGGTCCAAATGGTAGGCCGACAACAAGCACTTTTGACAGCGAACTCCACATGCTAGCCAAGGTTAGCTCGCATTGGAACTGTAGCCGGGGTCGGGCTGCTGCCGCTCCTCCTCCGCAGAGCGAGGCCCAAAGACAGCCGCTCGAAAAAGACCCACGAAGTCGTCGCACAGACTCGACGGCTCACCTCGACATCGCGTCCCTTGTTCTTAAAGCTCTTGATGCGGTGGTTTTCCAAGCCGGCGTTGTCTGCCATGGCTGTGTGCGTGAGTGTAGAGCCGGGAGGGGGAGGGAGTTCTCTTGTGTTTCGGGATCTCCTCCTTGCGAGATGAGGCTCAGGCACCGCAGCTCGTGTCCTGCGGATGCAGATGCTCCTGCTGCTGGGCTTCAGAGTGCGGGGCGGGCGGCTCACGTCACATATCACATGGAGGAAGTGGGCGGGGTTTGACGCCATGACGACATTCCAGCTATAAAGAAAACTTCAATTGACAGATTCACGATAAAGTTTTGGTGTAATTTTTATTTTTTATATTTTATACACACTTTAGTTACTAAAATTAAATTTACTTTTAGGTCATTCAAATAGATTTTATATGACTGTATTGTGATGTATTTTTTTCTTTTCAATGAAACGTAACTTTATATATATATATAGTTATATATATATATATAGTTATATATATAAAATGTGTGTGTGTGTTCTCTATATTGGGGAGAAAACCATGGTAGTAGTAGTGTTTGAGTGATCATTTATCTTTTAAGTGATTATTGTTGCTTTGTGTAGTTCAATAAGAAATATATTTTCTTGTCAATACAAAAAAAGAATAGATTTTTTTTCCAGTTGACTGAGAACTACTTTTTGTTTTAAAGAATTTTGCACAGTCATAGCATTGTTGAATTTTTTGTTTCCAAAAGAAAAATGCATTTTTAGAGAGGTGATAAAAATATTTTGTCTTTTTATATCATTACTTTACATTTTTTGGTATATTTATATTCACTTAAAAATTATTAAACATGCCCTTTTTTTAGAGAGTAACAGTAGTAGAAGCAGTTTTTTTTGTTGTTTTTATCCTTTTAATCAAAAGAAACAAGTTGTCATTCTTGTTTCTTTTTGGTAATTTTCCCAAAATACTTTCAATCAAAATCCTTTTTTCGGGGTTTCATTTGGGCAAAAGATTTTAATTTACAATTGGCGTAAGTAATTTTTGTTTTTGGAAATTAAAAACAAAAACACTTGTATCCCAACAGTTGGAAAAAATGTTAATAACAAGTTAGCATAAAAAAATATAGATGATTGGAAATTAATGAATAAAGCATAAATAAATGTATATAAATATCCCCTCTGGGCAACGAATAAGTAAAATACAAACACTAAAGATTCCTGCAGACACAAATGTTTAATCAATCAACAGTATTTGGATTTGCTTGTACAATCACGTGGTTAGTGCAAACAAAGACAAGTACATACTGTAGCTGGAAAATTCAGCAGCAAACCTGCATCAATATGAACCCGAAAGCATCTCATTTTCAGAGCTGAGCGGCACCGCTTCTGATAATATTCATATTGAAGAATAAATATGCCATAGAAGATTTCAAGATATACATATCAGGAGGAGGGGCTAAAGAGGTTTTTGTAGAAACAACTTGTCATTCCTATCTCAATATTTACCAAGTTTTCCGTCAGTTCAAAACACACAGCGACAAAAACAAATTGCCATAATCCCAGTTTGGATGATGAACCTCATGAATTCGGGCAACACAAAACTGATGCATCCATAAAAGAAAAGAACTAGATCATTTAAAGTGTGATCTGTGAATAAAATAAATAGAATTACATGTCAGTGCGGGCGTTTTTAAACCATTCCACATTCTACAACACACACATGGAAAAATACTGTATCCCCAGAAATGGCTTCTGATCCTGGAAGCTTCCACTTTTGGGAATCCTGAATGGAAATCTAGGAGGCTACTGGAAGTGTTACAATTGATCATGACTCCTGATTGGGTCATTGTCACCACAATTTAAAGACCTGATAGATGCGGACAATCATAACAATTCCACATCCTTCGTGGACACTCATAGGATCATTCGTGAGTGATTGGCCTGAGCTAATCAGCCAATCACAATCAAAACATCATATGTGACACGGGTATGCAAGAGCGACGACGACGACGGCAAAAGGCGCTGGTTTAGAAGATCTGTTGTTCAAAGAGTATCTTCTCGAATCCTTGCGGTGGCGTGTGGTAAAAGTCACTGAACTGGCAGTCTAAGATGGCACTGTCATCCACTAAAACAGCAAACAAAAAAACAGTGAGGAATAACTTAAGAGCATCAAAATTGATCACTTTATTTTGTAAAAGGTGTGCATAGTGAATACATGTATAGTTTTTATAAAAGTGTATAAGTGGTGGTGCAGAGTGGTAGCTGTGACAGAATGTAAACATTTTCTTTCCACGACGTTACATTCAAAGTAAACACACCGAATAAAAAGTATTTTGGTAAAAAAAAAAAAGAGTTAATCTAATAAAAAAAAAAAAAAAAATTCAATAATTGACAAATTTTGCAAATATTTTTCAATAGTAGTTTAATCTTGAATGTAGTCACAAAAATGGTAAATATTCTTCCAAGGATGGGCACCAATTAATTTTGGTGAGAGCACGCATGTTAACTTTTATCCCATAAATTATATTAAATTAAATAACATTAAGAAAATCCACAGAATTTACATTAAACAAAGTGAAGAACATGTAAATTATAAAAATCTGTCCCCAAAAATTGTAACCAGATTTAATTGAGATTGCACATTTGCTAACTTTGTAATTTATCATTGGGAATCCATTTTAAATGATCACACACTCAAATGAGGTCAGATTGGTTGTGCTTGATTTGGATTGAATTTTGCATTCTTTTCAAATGGGATAAATTTTCAAAAATACTCCTAATGACAACATTAATATTATACAATAGTGACGAATGCATATCCAAGTATGTAAAATCTGCAAAAATAGTCCAGTGTACTGATGTGCTACAACAACCAGTTAATCATAAATTGCCCCAATATAGCATGACAATGATAACTCAGGACAACTTTAAAACGGTCATTACAGTGGTTATAAATCAAATAGTCCCTAATGTTAGTAATAATGAATCTTAAAAAATGTCAGATAATCTCCACAAGTGATGATTTATCAATAACATTGCACTTACCGTAAACAACGGGGTATACAGTGCCTCGTATCCCCGATGCAGGACAATGCATGTTCTTTCCATTCAGATACAAGTTCATCTCCACGTGATCATATGTGATGCCCTGTGGATGACGTACAGTATGATTTTCGGCAGTCATTAAAATGCTCTAAATTATTCAGATTTTTCTCAATGCATGCATAGCCAACTTTTTCGATGTATTGTTGATGAGAATTCGCTAGATCAGTGGTGTCAAACGTACGGTCCGTGGGACAGACCTGGCCCATCAGGGTGTCTGATCTGGCCCATCGTGAAAGGGAACACAAAAAGGCAATTTTCCAACAAAATGGATGCACTGTTGTTTTATCGATTGGAGATAGCACTGACGACCACTTAAAATATTCTGAAATTAGCTGTCAGTCAGGATTTCACATTAGACATTTATGTACTTGTGAAGGTTAAATGATGACCAGTTTCAGGGGCACCTTTATTAAATGCTGTGTCACCTTTATACTGCAAAGAGTACGGTTCTGTGAAAACAAATACCTCCTGTAGAAATATTTTAAGACAATGACTATAGCAAAAGATCTGTTGACATCTTCAGTCAAATAGATGCTGGTTTGGTGGAACCCTTTTAAATATTTTATGCACAAAGGTAGGGGGGGGCAACTGCACCCTCCTGAAAACTTCCCACTTTATCTTGTATGGCGTGATGAGTCAGTTGATGTCAACATTTCAAGATGAATGTCCAAATATATGTATATTTCAAATGATTTCTAGATCTGAAAAAAAAATGGCCAATTTTTATTGTGATCTTTTGTGATCTGTCAGTGTGTAAATGACAACATAACGTTCAAATTGCCCTTGTTACATAATGCTTTATTTATTTAATTTCATATTTATTTTTTATTTAATTATTCAATCTTTAATTAATATCTTTAATTAAATTTGTTGATTCTGATTAAAGGCATTTCCGATTGCTCAAATGATTTGAAACAAGGAAATAAATGTGAATATCTTCCAAATGTACATGTAATTATTTGCGCCAAAACAATGGGGAAAAATTTGCAACAGTCATTATTTATTGTTTGTCAGCCCAGAAATATACTGGTATGGCCCATGTGAGATCACATTAGGGTAAATGTGGCCCGTCTACTAAAAGAAATTTGACAAGCCTGCTCTGGATCAGTGTATTTTTCCAAACTTTGTTGACCCCAGGAACGTAGGGAAATGATCTCACAATTGCTCAACAAAAAATCTGGGCCTGTTTAACTGAACACTAAGTTGATATACTTGCAGGAAACCATCACTTGTTCTGTTGTATGAATGGCAACATGTTGAGGCATTATCCATGTTTATTGTACAGTCTGCCATTTAATGGCATAGCATTAATTCTTCTGTCTGTCGCTATATGCCGCAAGCATGAATAGAAAAACAAATATATGCTGGTAATTAATTTGTAATTGTCTTCGGACTGAAGGGATTTTTGCGTAGGTTCTCATGACATGATCTGTCAAAGCACATCAGTGTGCCGCGGCACCCTGCTTGGGAATCATTGCTCTAGATGATGCCAGACATTACCAGAAACCCTAAAATCTCTCCATGTGGTCGATCTAAATGATGTTAAGCATAGTTTCGTAATTTAAACAACAAAAAAAGCCCACAAGGTACCACACTAGTTCTTGATATTTACACTGCAGCTCCCTCTGCTGGATCTTGTGGGGTCACAGCCCCACATGCCAATGCAAACACTAATTCTGCACTTCCTCTATTAATTCGCTTTTTTATTTTACATTTTGACAAAAGGTACAATGTCGCAAATTAATATAACTTTGTCAATACATTCATAGCGAGTGTTATAATTTTACAGTGATTAAGAATTGTCAATCGCCCAAAATTATCCAATAATAGTTAGTGTACTCCAGCTCCCTCTCACAGTTCATTAAAACGCATTAGGTTAATTGAAATGTCTGAATTGCACATCGGTGTAAATGCAAGTTTGTATGGTTTTGTCTACGCCCTAAGTAGGATTGTCTCTGATCTTGGTCCTGCAAATAATTGGATGGAACTCAAGCACAACTACTTGTGACATTTCCAGCCAAACACCGATTCAACATAGTGCTGTGTGATATGGGAGAAAAATATAAACTATTAACTAGGAATCAGCAAGTACTAATGTTCGGTATTTGGATAGGGCTGATATTGACCAGATTTCAAAGTATCAGGTACTCATGAAAATAAAAGCCACCAATACGAACGGCAAAAACTAAAAATATCTGACTATGTAAGTGCACCTTGCCAGTTCTCTGCAGCACACTGCCTTGGTGTGACACACTGCCAATCATCATGCATGTCAGAAACGTGTTTGTTCATAATTATCTGTCATTGTGGGAATAGAAAATTTAGTGTTGGATTATTTCGCGACACTTTGATTTACATTTCAAATTCACCTTGCACCCCAGCTCTGTTCCACCTGTCAGTTTGCCAGAAATAATCATGCCGGGAATATTTCTTTGTTGTCATGTATTATATATAAAAAAAAATAATAAATGACCAGGCTATGAATCAGTTTCGGTTGAACAATTTAACAGCGACCAAAACACACATTTTGCACTTGATGAAGTCAACAAGAGTACGGTATTGCGACCAAGTGGGGGAAATTGTTCGTAGTCTTATCGATCTTTAAACTGTCGAAATCCCACGAATGCAATCTAATAGATGAAAATGATGCCATCTTAAATTATGGTGAGATTTGTACACACACAAAAAAAAAAAAATTCCAAGATTCCAAAAGGCACTCACCACAATGTCGCCCTCCTGAGGGAGATTGTTGGCAGGGAGGCGGTTCTTCTCTTCGCCATTGTAGACCACGCAACCGTCATGTCTCAAGACGAGGCTGTTGGAGTCTCGGCCTAAAGGCACTTGATTGAGATTGGCTTTTTGCGTGGCCACGCCCACTCCCCACACACCTTTTAACACACACACACCCACACCCACACATGCGGTGAGGGATTCCCGAGCACAACAGTGGAGAGAAAATCAATCATTGTGTTTGGTTCAATCAGAACCTCAACATTCCAAATTAACAAAAGTATTGGTAAAATCATGTTTTAGCGGGTTGTAAATGAGGAATATGTCATTCTAGAAATTTTAATAAAACTTTGTGTTTTAATTGGCAACATTACAGGTCCCAGAAGTTGCACAAAACCGTAGGATGTTAACCCGTCATATTATGTGCTATCTCGTGAGACTTGCGCAAGAATGTAAAGACCTCTTTCGACAAGGGTATTTTTTTCTTTTTTTTACTGAGAGGCAATTGGCGGGATAGCTGAAGAACATTGAGAAATCTGGACTCCCTGGAAAATTGAAGGAATGATGAACCGCCTAATTCCCTGACTGATGTGGGTGATGACTGTGTATGAAGTTGCACTGGTAACAGCGGAAGGAGTGGAGTGCAAAGACTCAGCACTCCGGCTTTTGTCCTCCTCCACTTTCTCTCCTCTGTAGTAGTTCATATGCAATAGATAAAAACAAAACGTACATAGAAGAACCAACTAGTTGATATGAAGAGAGTTGCGTTCTGGGAATACGCACCCACTGCACATTTGACCACAACATTTTTGTGTTTTGCAATACTGAAGTTAACCTATTTTTACGCTTACATGCGTTAAGGTACCCTGTGCACATTTCCGTGTAAGACTTCTGGGCTTTTTTTTATGGCAACAGTGGTTTACTTTTTATTTACACTTGTATGACACAAATTGCTGACATGTTGACTCATTTTAAGTTAGCTTTCCTCTCCGGTTTAACACTAAATCTAAGTTACAGTTCAAAGGGGGATCATTTTTAAATTTGGGTGCTATTATATAGGTTAGCCTGTTTTCTATTTTACAGTTGTATAAGTGTTTAGAGTATTTCAAAGAAAAACAATCTATTGTACAGTAAATAAAGCAGCAACCTTGAAGGGTTTGCGGTTGCCCTCCAAGGTTAAAAAGAAAGAAAAAAAAAGGTACAAGTGACAGATCGACATCAGTAGGCGAGTACTCACCAGTGGACTGGATCTTGAACTCAAAAAAACTTTTGTTCTGGTGGAGAGGAGCGTTGGCCAGGCACGCTCCTGTGCCACATATCCTGCGGCCACTCTTCACTATGACAACATCTGTGCCTGCGAGACAAAAGAAAAAGTCAGTCTTTTGTAAAGTCTTTAAAACAAATGACAAATTAAGCAGTTTCAGAGATAGTTTGCCATGGCTGAAGTTGTAAAACCGGACAGGGAGGATTCACTGTTTACGCAGTTCTGTCCCCGGGGGGGGCGACATAATCTAAATTTGTACACGAGTTCAAACTAATCTACAGTAATGCAGGAGTTAAGTCATAATTACGGTAAATACTTGTATGGAAAACACTTCTGGGACATAAATATAAACAGATCAAAGTAAAAGCAAGAAGGGAAAAGTAAAGTCAAAAAAATTCTTTACCAGTTTAACCTATTTTTCAATTATTTACCCCCTTTGAAATATTTTTTTTCATCTTAGTTCCCCCTAACCAGCACATAGCATTTTTGGGTGAGAAAAAAAGACTCAAAACAGTGCTGTGACATCAGCCTCTGATTTATTAAAAATTGAAACACCATATGTAGTGTGATCGCTAGAACTTGAAATTAAGAAGAGATATAATTAAAAGAAAGAAATAATGAACTTGATAAAGAGGGAACATAAAAAATTGGGATCATTCTTAGTGTAGATCAAATAAAAGCAGAAACTACAAAATATATATATAATATATATAGATAATAATTTTAATAATTAAAATTACTGACAATATTACCAGTTGTCAATGCTGAATATTGCATTGCCACAATAAAGTGTGCATTTAGTGAGACATTTTAGTGAGACACTTGGGATGTGTCATTCTTGGTGGCAGCTGTAATGTAGCATTTTCTTTTGCATTGATGTTACTTCTTTTTATATATAGTTTAAAACCTCACATACCCCAAGGGGTAAAAGCATAGCCCCATTTGTGAACCACTGTTCTAAGCATCCACGCTCGTCAAAACACTGTATTCTAATTAATATTGTGAAAGTGGAATATGAATTGAGCAGCATCGACCTGTTTTTATCCATCTCAGGGGGGCGGATATTTTCACCTCGTGAACATCCGATCAAAATTACAAAACAGGTGAGCCTTGGTTGGTCATTATCTGAGGCCTGAGCAACTGTGATGTCATTTTCAGTCAACAGTAAGTGCCAAAATGCCTGCCCATGACATGGATAAAAACAGTTATATTTTGCCGCTTATTTCATATTCAACAATGCAATATTGAATGTTGTGTTGAGACAAGTGCTGGCACATTTAACGTAAAGAAAAATTAAGACTTCACTTTCCCTTTAAGTAAAGATATAACTTCTGTCCATTGATATGTACGTGTGGCTCGATACAAAATTACCGTGTGCCATTCATAACCTTGAAACATACAATATAAACAAGTTGCCACCAGATTGCTATTGGGGAAAATAATGATACGGTTGGGGATTTCTCATAGGGCCTTCTTTGATATTTGCAGTCATTCATATCACATAATACTCAAAAAGTGTGTGCGGAGAGGGATGGTTTTGCTTACTGACAGCCCGTTTGCCTCAATGAACCCAATGGTGGTGGTGAACGACCAACCACGAAGAAAATTTTTACATGTAAAAATCCTTCACTACTCAAGAAAACTGTGATTTGGTTCACATTCGCCGTTAAGTAGATACATAATGATCAATGGCAAACTGCTTACGCACCTGGTATTCTCCAAGACCAATACGGCAACTTATAATTATTATGACTTCTTAGAGGGTTAGGGGATTGTCCAGATTGCTCCCACATTTCCAAAAGCATGCAGGTTAGGTTCATTTAGGACTCTACAATGACCATAGGTGTGACTGTGAATGATTTTGTCGTGGTGATGAGCGGCATATAAAAAGGATAGGTGGGTGGATGGTGTAGCAGTCAAAGAGGGAGAAAAACCTCACGATAAGCAAAGTGAAAACATGGCAAATATCCCAAATACAGCCATGACAGAAAACGGCAGTCAAAAGTGTTAAATTGCTTACAACGTGGAAACGCATGACATAAAGCATGACATATTGACAGCTTGAAGCTCGTAACAAGTGAGCTCATTGCTGAGGAGCAAAACACGCACACTGAACGAATTTTGTGATTTAATAGTCTGCATATAAACCTCATAATAAAGGGAAAATGTAATTTACCCATGCGATGTGTATCTAACTGAACGGTGGGCATTTCTTTAAGTTGGATATGTCCCGAGCCTCCATCTCCGCAGCAATTTAGGCAACACGTAAACATCGCCGCCATCTTCCGAGAAAAGAACGTACACTACTTCTTCCGGAAGCCGTCCTATATATTAGGCCATTCCAAAACACAGTGACACCCCGAGGCGAAAGTCAGAATTGCAGTAACCTACCGCCCATCCAATCACAGCCGCAACATCAGGCAGTTGCTCCTAATGGCATGGAAACAAGGGAAGAAAAAAATCAGGGTCAAAATTTCCCACACGTGACTTGGTGACTATTGGATATAGCTTTTACATAACCATGCGTGGGTTATAAAGCGAGTTTGGAAGTGATGGGCAAATACTAGTAACGCTAATCTTGCTTAAATGGGAATTCTGTTTTCTGTTTCACTACTGGCCAAATTACAGCTATAACAAGAGGATTACGTCCCAAAGTTGAAAGTTACAAAGACAACAATGCAGTTTTGATTAACAAACTGTCACAGATATTGATTTAGTAATATCTTTAACTAATTCGCTGCCATTGACGGACTGAGAAGCCAAAAAGTACATCCATTTTACCTTGGCTGTCAGTTAATGAGTTAATGTTACAATTATTTGACAGATAGATAGATATACAGATAGATATACAGATAAATATATAGATATACAGATAAATATATAGATAGCAAACGCAGATAGAAGCAAGTTAGATAATCGACATAAGATCGCCTAAGTACCATTCCAACTGAAAGTACAAATAAACCAAGAACGCATCGAATATCTGGAAGTAATTTTTGTCAGATACCTTAAGCCAAGGATGAATCGGTTGGCCACTCGTGAAGGATTAATATCCCAAAATGTTTTCTTTTTTGTGCCACTGTCACAATCATACACCAGGGTCAGAAATGAATAACTACACACACGTACCAATTTATAAAGAGACTGAAGTTCTAAGGAAGAACATTCCCACATAGGTTCATAGGAACACCGTACTTTGCGAGCTCACAAGGCGGTACTCTGAGTTCTTCATATTAAGAAACGGCCAATGCCCTTTTCTTTGCTTTGGTCACTCCTACGTCCTGCACTGATTCACTAGCGAACAGCCCATCAGAGTGATCAATTATCACCCATGGCCAACCTCAATTTGCATACTCTCGATCAGCTCATTCATTCGACTCATTGCCTGTGTTCTAATTTGTAGGCTGTGTCGTACAAAAGCTGAAGTTGAAGGCCACATAATAGATCAATAACACAACTTCTACTTCTTCATGCGGCCTTTGATGCTAGCCTTCAAATATGGCCTTTGTGTGCGTGGAAATGGGGTCTGAGCAAAGGCTACTTCCGGGCACTTTCGTAGCTTACTTTACTCGGCTCTTCTACGTCACTCTTCCACACTTCAGCGTTTCTTCTGCCAGTTGAGCACTTTGCCACCATTTTGCGGCGGTACAGAAAACAATCAAGTGACAGTCACTAGAAATAAACATTGCATTCTTCTCTTTATGGATACAGCTGTTGTGTTTTTGTGGTTCAGGAAGCGTACTAATATTGTGACAGGTGAGTGTTAACTGTTATTTGGTTTAATTTGCATATTTCATCTCGATGTCGCACATTCATACGCACGGAGCGACAGAAGTAGGGCAGCATGAAAATGTGCACGACGCTAAAGTGGGGCGAAAACCAAGTTGACAGTTTTTCCACGCTATGGAGTTTTGCATGGCAACAGACCCCCCCCCCCGCCTGCTTCTTTACGTCACGCAGGGACCATCGACAAAAAACACAATCGTTATAAAACGCAAAATGGTTCTAATTTAATATAAATTTTCATTAAAATACATATATTTACATCATTGCTAAAATTGTGACGTTTGCATATTCGGTCATCATTTGAACACGGATGCTTTGTTGTACCTGTGGTTATTTTTCCCGCGAGTTAGCGCGTAAAATGTTGAACTTGAACCCGGAAGTACGTTGATGAAGTCTGCTCGACAACAAGCGCCACGATTGCGTCGTCGCGCGAGCGTCTTCACAGCAGCTGGTGAGTGAGATTTTTTTGGAACACCCCTGCTTGTTACTATGCGCCCGTTAAATGTGTCACAGAGACCGCGACAGCGAGCGTCCGTCGACAGCGGTGCTGTTCGGGGCTCGACGTCGGTCCGGGTGGTGTATAAACGCGTCCATTTTGATTTTTCAAATTTCATTTGACCGAATGTTACGTGACGTTCGACGTTGAGCCCGCGAAGGCGACATGTCACGCCATGCAAATGAGTTACATGGCGGGGAAGCTCCGACGTGACATTTACTATTTTTCCCCGTGCGTGTGTGTGTTGACAGGATCCTCACATGGAGCAGCTGGAGGAGGAGCTGACATGCTCGATCTGCTGTGGTCTCTTCGAGGACCCCCGTGTCCTGCTCTGCTCGCACAGTTTCTGTCGGAAGTGCCTGGAGCCTCTTCTGGAGTCCGCACGGGGCCCGTTTTTATCCTGGCTGCCGGTCAGGTGCCCGACGTGCCGCAAAGAGAGCCCGCACAACGGCGCCAAGAACCTACAAGTTAACTACTCCCTCCGCGGCATCGTGGAGAAGTATGCCCGGCTCAAAGTGGCGCCCAAGATGGGCGTGTGCGCCCACCACACGACGCAGCCGCTTAACATGTTCTGCGCCACGGACCTGAAGCTCATTTGCGGTTGCTGTGCGACCGCCGAAGAGCACCGGGGCCACCGCTTCTGTTCACTGGGGGAGGCGTACGAGGGTGAGCGGCGCGCCTTTGAGGAACTGCTGCGCGGCGCTGAGAGCTGGCCGACCGCGGGTGCCTTTGACCGCCTGGAGACGCTGCGAGCCGCCAAGAAGAGGGCGCTTCAGGCGGTCAACGAGGACGCAGAGCGAGCGAGTGACTACTTCGACAAGTTGGCGGCCACGATAGAGAGCAAGAAGAGCGAGATCCTGTGCGATTTCGAGACCCAACGGCTGGCCGTCATGCAGGCGTACGACCCGGAGATGACGCGGCTGCGCGATACGGTGGACCGTCAGCGGAGCGCGCTGACCGCGGCGGAGACGTTCCGCGGTGTCACGGAGCCGCTCAGTTTCCTCGAGCACATGCACGACTTCCGACAAACGCTGGCGGCCCTGAAGAAGGAGAATGAGAAGAAGTTAGAGGAGACACCCCCCGCTCGGTCACCCCCGGTTGTCGCCCCGCTCGACGTCAAAAAGTGGGACGCGGTGAGGCTCGGTGACGTGGATAAAATGAAGGTCCCACACGAGACGTGGGAGGCGGCGGATCCGAGGTCACGTCGGTCCATGCGCTGGGTCGCTCTGTTCCTTCTGGTGTGGGGTCTCTTTTTGGCGCCATCCACGCTGCTGCTTGTGTTGCCCGAGCCGGTGGCAGCAGCAGCCTGGGAGCACCTGTGGGAGGTGACTGGCACGTCCACGCTGGTCCTGGGCGACTTAATCGACTCCGCTGTCACTTATATTGGCAGCTGTACTTTCATTTAAGTGAAGGAAATTTGATTTTTACACATTACTTCTTTTGGGACCGCCCTTCTGCACCCTGGAAGCAAAATGAGCAATGACTTAAAAAAGACTATTTTTACACAGCCTATATAAATGTTTCATATTCCTTAAGGTCTTGACAAATAAAAACTGACGACCACATTATTATTCTTGTTTGAATTAAATTAAATTTTGCAATTTGACTTAAACATATATCCACGCATGTCTCTTCAGTGTGTCACTCGACTCTTAACACGACCTGCGTTAAATAGTCCGAAAATAAATTGGCAAAAAAATCATTAAATGAGGGGGGAAAGGGCATCTATCCACATCAAAAAGCAAACCTACTTTAAAAATATTTATTTATGATTCATTTGCATAAAAGAGTGCCATGTGTCATCAGCCACACCGCTGATCCTTTATAGGGTCGGGGGGTGCCGGAGCCTATCCCATGCAGCTGACTACGGGCGCGAAAGGCACACTACACCCAGCTAGTCGTAGGGCACACACAGACACCCTCACTGAGTGGGAACTGATCACAAAAGTCAGGCGAGAGCATGCATATAAGAGTATTATATGTAAAAAAAAACATTGCAAATTCTGAAAAAATATTTGGCCTTGTTGGTCATACATCACTTATTTGGATGACTTGATGTATGCAATTTTTGCTATGTAATGCAATAATGTTTTCCACTTATGTAGATGCGGTTTTGTCTAAAATATATTTCTAAAAACAACCGAAGCTCAGTGATGTCAGCACTGACACACACACACACACACACACTTTTAGATATATATAGACGTCTGTTACCAGGCAAGTATAGCGTGAAAATATAAGCACCACGTTATTAATATTTCATATTTTAGTGGCTCTCAAAATATAAATGCATAATAAACCATACAAATGTTTTGTCTATTTTATTGTTTCCCCATTATGATTCATCACATTGTGCCTCCTATAAAATAACGTTACAACACACGTCACATTATTTTTTCTTAGGCAGGCCTATTTAAAAAATTACAGTGCACTATATAAATTACACATCCGAAGTCATAGGCGGGTTTTTTTGCTGACATTAAATATTTGAAGTTGTCTTATGAGGGCTTAACCTTTAAAATGACATCTCAACGACCGACAAAAAAACAGCAATTAGGCCTACACATTAAATTTAGAAAAAATAGAGGGGGGAGTCCTGTTCGTATATAAAGAGCAACTATATACATGGTCGTTTTTAAAGGCCAAAAAGTGAGGCCTGTGGAGCTAAAAAAAAATGCGCGTCATTACTTGCAACTTCTAGCTTTATTAATCACCACTAAAAATGTGGTTGATTTGATTTCTGTTACATTCGAAAAACGCACTAGAAAGACAAAATTCTGCATGTCTGGTTAATAAGTGGTCGCGCCTTGTAGAGGGGGAAATATTTCGACAAGAGTTTACTCATTTAAAAGGAGAGCATTTGCAATATGAATAAATATTTATTGTGCATGAAATAAAATCACAAAACAAATGTAACAATAGCACAAAAATGATTTTGAAGCAATACATATTTAAAAGCGAGCTCCGTAAGATTTTAATACAAACAAATGTGACAATAGGGCTTGGTAAATTCTTCAGGGGCCATTTTTGTTTTTAATCACGTCCTTTTATGACTAAACTAATAACGAAAAAAATCTTCAGCGCTCAGATGTTTAGTATGACGTATTATGAAGAGGCGTGAGTAAAAGGTTCTGTAAGCAGTTCCTTCTGATTTTTTTTATTTGCAAAACAGTCACGTTTTCATGGTAAAGATATGACGTGAATGAATCCAAAAAGTATGTTTACCAAACTTTGGGCTGGGAGCCCACCCTAAAAAAAAAGCATGCGCTGGGAGTCCCCCCCCCCCTTAAAAAAAAAGCATGCACGTAATGCCTTCTTTATTCGCTTTTTCTGTAGTAATTCGTTTACACTGTATCTCCTCTACCTACGGCCAATCTGGACATTTATTCACTCAACTACAGGACTAATTGGGAGAGAACCTTTTTTTTTTTAAAAATAAATTTTATAGGTATATTTAAAATTGATGGTAAGTTTCTATCAAGATAATGTGACTATTATGAAAACATGTAATACTCTCCAGTAAGATAATGCACAGGTACTGTTTAGGTGCTGCTTTTTTGTTTAGCAAACAGTTGTTAATGTTTGTATGTCAACAATAGCATATATGAAGTGATTTTTTTTATGGCTTCTGTGAGGTGGAGCGGGCATCGGAGGACATGACAAAACAGACAAAATCGTAAATCCAGCATGTTTATTCATGTTAAAATTAATACATTGTACAACAGGGTTTACTCTGGTGGATGCGTTTGTGAGCGAGTGGTCATCTTTGCTTCAGCAGCACGATCAATACTGGAGGCTTCGGCTGAGAGAGTCCACTCCAATATTTACGTGCTGCTACAGTCAAGTGACCTGCGCCGATACGCTACAAGTGATGCTGCGAAGCGACCGGGGGTGCCGTCAGGACGAGCGGGTCGGGCTTCACTGTGGCAGCACGGTATGGCCTGCATCTCAGTGTAACCCACAAACCATTCCGTGCTGCTACGGCACTGCCACAACAGTCATTTTCAGGTTGATGTGCTTGGGTGCTCGAGTCACATGTGACAGTCTGAAACACACAATGAAAAATAAATGACATCAGTGACAAAATATTTCGCCAAACTAACTCAAAAGTTCAGTTTGAACTTCATGAGAGCCCATTCAAAGCAGTATGGAGGTGGGTTTACTTTTACTTTATTGCACCGAGAAAACTAAAAATAGTCAATGCTTATAAAATTTAGAATTCTGCGTGTTTTGTTTCTGTTTTCTCATTAGCAGTGGCTAACTTGCTACCCTTTCATGACAGTTAAGAATGTTCAAATTTATTTTGAATTCATTTACATTCAGGGCAGTAACATTCAACTGTCACCACACTGTGTCGTAGGTTGAGGTTTTTTTTTACATCACGGTTAGCTAAAAAAAATATGTTGTTTAATTTTGACATTTTATCAAGGTTGCCCTCTTTACACCTGTTCCAAATGAATATTTCAAACAAATTAGATGCTTGCAAACATTTGTATTTTACCTTTGTAAAGTAGTTTAGTTGTTTTAATATTAACTGAAGTTTTTACAGAATGTTAAACGGCGACTGACTTTTTGACCCAAACCATTTTCTGTGGGAGAGCTCGTTCAGCATCCTGAAATATGTCGTAAAAGTTTCTCTGTAAATATTAACCAGCAATATCGAATTTATTTGTCACCAATCACTTGCTGCCCTGACCCAAACATCCCACAAGAAGGTGCATGCTTGCAAAGATCCAGCACATTGGTGTTAATGATGGATGAGAGTTCTGGCCGAGTCATGTGACAAGCGTTGGATTCATTACGTGTCACAATGAGACAAAACCGTTCAGTTCTACAAATAAGCCCCACCTCCAAAAAGATAACTGATATTGAGTAAACAGTAAACAGCCTCAGGCCACAACATGCACAAAATGCTCGTCTATTGAGTGAGGCTGTGATTTTACCAGCAGAGGTCTCAATGGACCTGAAATGAAGAGAGTCATTTTCAATGGGCTTGATAACATCATCCTTTTCAACACACACGAGTGCAGGGCCGGCGCAAATGGATTAACAAGATCATACAAGGCCAATCCAACACTTCTGCAACTACTGTATTGTGAATATAAGAATTTCACACACACAACCGCATACTTTTTAAATTGATTGTCAAACAGGCGCGCCATCTGTTGCGTCTCGTTAGATTATGTCCGATCTCAGTCAACGTGGCAACTCATTGTGTTTTAATAAGTTTGGCTTGATTTGACTGAAATGATCAAGGTCCAACACCGTCTAACATTGTGCACTCTTGTATATACTGAAACATGTTCAGCGAAAGTGATTACTTCATACTTAGTGTCTTTATACTGTACAATTTGCATTCAAGGTAGGACTGGGCGATATACATTTTTTGAATTCCTTTGATTTCAAATAATAAAATTGAGAGCCCTACATCACCCTTTTTTGTTGTTGCGTTGCACATTTGCCTCCATGAGCTTCTGCCCTTCCGCTTGTTTCCGTGCCAAAGTTATGCTTGCCAGGATAGGGCAACAAGAGCGCATGGCGACGGCTGAAAAGGGGGAAGCATTTGTTCCCTTAAGTAGTATCATCTGTTGTTTGGAAGTGGTTTGCCGTGACAGACATGAAACATGTGACTCCACACTGCAAAATTTGTTTTAAGCCAACTGTAACGAAAGGTAGCAGTCATGAGCACGTGCAGGCGTCAGGTCTTGTAACTCGGCAAAAATGTTTTTATGTGACGGCGTGATAGTGTCACTCAGAAAGGGAGAGAGAAAGACAAGATTTGAAGTTGTCATCACGGCAGCGAACGAGGAAATCCTGAAAAGTAGGATGTCTATAGCAGCAAGGTATTTTGGTTGGCGAAATCTAAAGCAATAACAAATTAAGATTGAAAAAAAAATGTTAACAAAATAAAACAAAAATGTTAAAAAAAAAAAAAAAAAAAGAAAACTGAGTGAAATCACATTTAACGTCAATAAACTTACATGTACTTCGTTTTCTTCTTTGACAAGTAATCGAATACGAGCATTTGCCGTTGATTTTAAAAGTATTTAATTCGATATTACTCCACGGCCGTTAAACGGGAAGGTCAAACAGTCGTCCGGGAGTTGTAGTTGTCTTTATGTGTGTCACACAAGAGCGACGTCATTAGGCAGCAGCCAAGTCAGCAAATGAGGTTTGCATGCGTCTTTGGGCTCGAATAGCTCACCTGCTCTCTGCCCGAGATGCGATGATATGTAAAAAATGCTTTCCTTTTCGTTTTCATGGGGGGAAAAAAATCTATATACAAAAAAATGAGTACACTGTACAATTGGATTTGATACTTCTCAACAAGAATTCAATCCACAAATCCACTTTAGAAGTTGGCAACAAGGCATCGTAGCTTTATTTAATTTGGGTGCATACATGCATGCATGTCAAGCACAACACTTTTTTACACAAAAATTGTAATTTAAAGTCTGTGGACTGTTAAGAAGTACCCTGTATTATCAAAATATTTATATTAATATCAAGTAATATTTATGTTGTATCTTTACAATGGAATACACACCATGGTCTTTTTTCTAATCTCGCACACAAGTAAAACACCAATTTCTTTAAAAAACAAAAACTAATTCTAAAACTAACTAATACCTAGTGTTTTTTGGAAAAAAAATAAAACCAATAAAAACTAACAAAGCTGCCCTGAAAACTAATTAAAACTAACTAAATATAAAAAGCAAAACTCTAAACGCAATAAAAATAAAGTACAATTAAAATTCCAAACCTATAATAACCCTGGCGTGAAGTCAACTGGTCACGTAGCCCCGTTGTGACGCCAGCATCTATCCAAACACGAAGTCACAAGTCTACATACTACACTGATTGACGAGCGGGAAAAAACAGACGCGCGTTTCGTTAAATTGAGGTTTTTCTGTTCAACTTCCGAACACAGTGGCCAATGTATGAGAATGGGTGTTGTCAAGATGAATGAATGAATAAATCATTTACTTGACATTCCAACAATGCACAAGGCAACGATCCCCCAACTTTTTAGTAGTACCAATGACCGTTTTTATATGAGGACGTTTACTGATTGTCATGATCCGTTTCTGTCATGCCATTTTGTTTTTGTTTTCCCAGCTGAGTGGGGGCGTTTCCTCCAGCGCTCGTTCTTGGTTCATGTCGTCATGGCTGGAGAGACGCGCCCACCAGCCACGCACCTGTCTCTCGTCAACCCACTGATTATGCCACTATTTAAGCCTCCTACGCTGACTACTCAGCGTCGGAAGATTCTTCTGCATTGCTCATGTTCATGATCCAAGTGGTGAATTATAGACGTCTCGGTATTGCATTCTGCATATGGTTTTTCTGTTTATGTATCTCCGCTTTCAGTTAAGGTTTTTCTCGTTCGCTCCAATTGGTTTTTTCTTGCCCTTCCGCGGTAAGCAATTTATGTTTATTGTATTCCTTGCCTTCTGCGAGCGCTTTTTGTTCCGTCGTCATTTTTTCCCGGTGTGAGTTTTTCCACCAGCGATTTTCATTTGATCTCTGTCAGTGTCGCATGTTGATTAATGATATAGATATATAGTCCGATTGTCTTTTTCATTTGTAATAATAAATACCTTTGTTAAAATGATATCTCTCTGTGTCTGCGCTTAAAGAGTCCCGCTACTATTTTCCAGCGGTCCCTGGAAAATATCCTAACACTGATGTACATCCTTAGAACAGCTGTTGCTGAACAATACTCCCCAGCACTGACGCTTTAAAGCACTCGAGGATCTTCTGTAAAATTGCACGCAGTTACATTACATGGACTGCTACTGGCCACTTAATAAATGCTGCAATGACTATCTGCATCATCTGCACACTGCATCACTTTATTTTTGCTCTTATGAATGTCCAAATTGCTGCAATTCTGTCTTTGGGGTGGTATTACTCTACAATGGTATCTATACTGTCATGTCCTCGTTTATTGGAGTTGCCCGTTACTGTTATACCAGTGTGGCTCATACTGCCAGAGACAAATTCCTTGTGTGTTTTACATATTTGGCCAATAAAGATGATTCTGATTCTGATATTATGATGGAATGGCATAGGAGCAAATAAAAACAAATGATTAAAAATATCACTCACCATTAGCTACACTGCAATAAGCCCGGTCATTTGCCATATTAGGACAAGTACAGTGTCATAATGGCGTATAGCATCGACATTCCAACAACGCACAAGGTAGCGGTCCCCAAACTCTTTAGTACAAATGAAAATTTTCATGTGAGGACACATTTTGATGAACTGGCATAGAAGCAAATAAAAAAAACAAATGATTAAAAATATATCACTAGCCATTAGCTACTCTTCAACAAGGCCGGTCATTTGCCATATTAGGACAAGTGGTACAATGTCGTAAAGGCGCATAGATGTTGGTGCATGATGTCCTCAAACATCTATGATGAATAAAGTGAATAGCACAGTTGTTGTCTGTGTATTCATGGACATAATTTGTCAACAACGCTTCACTTTGCATCAATGCCCTTGTTTTTCTATTTTGAAGTGCTGCTGTCGCTCGCATGACTCTCTTAGTGCTTGCAGTGATCAGGCTAGCCAAAGCTAGCAACATGAACATACTAACCCAGTTTCACGCCTTTATCAATACGAGCTTGTGCCAGTTATGTTTTTCCTGCGTTATCTCAACAGCCTCTCATAGCCTGGTTGAAGTATGTCGGCTGGAAAATATTTAAAAAGAAAAAAAAAAAAATCATTTTTGGGCCCTCTTCGGCAGCCGTCCCAGCTTCTGAAGGAATGTGGTGTTGTTTGGTAAAGTCGAACCCTTTTGCCTTTAAGGTACGTAAAAATGGACAAGCTAATACGACATACAACTTTGCAGCTTGTACCAGCATTTCTGAGAGGTTTATAAATGATGGTTCAGTTTAAATTGAAGGCAATACTTTGGCCTTAAAATTTTTAGTAATTGTTTCGTACATTTTAAAAGGAAACAAAACTATCCACTATGCAGAGTTGCACTTATACTGCAAAAACTCTGACAACAAATTGGAAACAAATTCCACCTTTCTTGGGCACCAAGTCTTTTTTTCCAAATGCAAGAGGTTGTGAAATCAGAGTATGGTAGTAAATTAGAAAAATGCACTGTGCTAAAGAAAACTGCTTTTTAATTACGTTTTTATTTAAACATTATCCAAAACGTTTTGTTTTTATTCACCAGTTTGCATAATGTAATAGTAGTAAATTGATTTACACAATTAATGCACAAGGTACAAAGAAAAAAAATCCTTTTATGAATAATATTTGGAGGAACATACTTTTTTTTTTGCAGCATAACGTAGCATATTGTTTTATGTCAATGAGGGCTTGAGTTCACTGACTAATGCCTCCTTAAATCTATAGTAGACGCTACAATATGTTAGCGTACCACAAAGGACATTGTGTTAATGTGAGTGTTACAACTTATTTCAAACACACCATAACAAGTGTGTGTGAACTACATCTTTTTATTCCTGACACGACTGAACGTGTCAAGAATAAAAATAAATAAATAAAAAAGGTCTTGAGTATCTATGTATGTTTCCTATGGGAAGAAATGTGATCCACTTTAAAGGCTCCACTGAACTTTGCAATCGCATCAGCAAAAGGTGCAGTTATTACTCGTCATACTCCCCCTTTCCATGTCTTAGAGATTACAAAAGAAAAGAACCCTAACTGAACCAGTCAGGATAATGAGTCTTAAAAAACAAGTGTGCTTTCTCAGTTAATTTCTTTTAAATCCCAGAGGAGCGTTCCCATTATGAACTAGAATCTCTTCCAAATTTGTCCCTGCCAGCCTTTTCAGGAAGCGTGTGCAGACATGTCAGTCTTTGAGGCCGAGCCCTTTTAAGCCATTTACTACAGCGTCTGCTCGCCACTCAATGACCTCAAAGAGTCACCTGACCCCGCAGTTCAGGGGTTAAGTAACCCCCCGCACTCGGTCGGTAGGGCTGTGACACTGACGTTATACGTTGTCGTCTCCCGGAGCAAGTAGGGCTGACTGCCTGCTTTCGTCACGTCACCGGGGGAAAGGAAGTAAAGATCAATGATCGCCCAGTCGTGAAAATGTGTCAGAAGTTGAATCTTTGCGAGGAGTAAAACATCAGTGATAAGGTTATTAACAGTTAAAATGTTTTTTTCCCCCCATCCTTTACCCAAGAACCTCACACCTCTGGTCATAATTCAGAACTTGACCAAAAATATTCTAAATATCTCATATCTAAATTCTAAATATATATATACGTAGGGTGGCCCGATCCAATATTCGTATCGGATTGCGTTCCGATATCAGAAAAAAAAATCTCTTAATTGCTTATTACAGCACATTAGCATCGAGGCCAAGCCTCGCTTACCGGAGCTTGTTGTCTTAACGAGCAAGCAAACTCATTATATACTGATATGAGTGAGTTAATTATTGTTTTATGTGATTTTCACGTGAGATTGCTTCGTTTGATCATGATGCTGAGATGTGCGCTACCTTGTGGCGGAATGAGGTATTACCTCTAAATAGCATACACAGGTTTTCCAACCATATATTTAATGTGGGTTACGTATCGATATATGGTTTTATGAATCGATATTGGGCAATAAAAAGGGAAATTGATTAAAATGGATAAATCATTTTTCTTGTATCTTGATCAATAAACTACATTATAGCTGGTGGAGAAGTTGATAGTTGGGAGACGTGAGATTAAAAGAACAACCACAAAAAGTAATGGACAGAAGACAATTGTGTTGATGAGATTATTTCTCTCCTCGCCAGAGGCTTCATTGAGGATGCACTTTTTGTTTATGAACCTTTAAACAAAGGTAAGTTATAGGTGAAAGACGAACATTTCTGTTATAGTATATTGAAATTTTGGGGAAACTACAACTGTAGTAAATTTTAAGGAGATATTTAATTGTTTGTTTTCATGTAACTTTATAAGACATGCTGCTGAGCCTGGGTGCTCACTGCACTTTTTGCTAGAATTTTAAAACAAAAAAGCTATTTAATAAACACGTGCTGAAAGGCATTTACACAGTCAAAAGTTGAAGTTTTTAAAAATTGGACTCGACATATTTTTTTCCACATTAGAATATCGGCTTCAAATATCGGTTATTGGCCTCCTTCACTTTAACAATTGATATTGGCCAAAATATCTCTATTGTCATAAATTAGCTAAGAATACAGTGAGCCTGCTTATTTTGCAGCTTGATTTTTTTTTATATTTTGTCATTACGTATTACTAATCACAATAATATCTCTTGCAATAGTCAACACCCACATCCCAAATTTTTCCTCATACCATGCAGCTCTACTAAGTAAGTGATATAATGAGTCACAGTATATTAATAAACCACAACTTTCTTCTACTCTTTTATCTTAATGTGTGTGTATCTTCATGCATGCACTCCACTACACTTCTCTAAGACACCAAGGTGCGAAGGTCTCTCAATTGGTATTTCTTCTTTTTTTATTGATTTCTGCAGATACTAAGTTATTTATATTTTACATGTTCGTAATAAATTAAATTGAAATTAAAGTTGCGTTTTGGTAGTTTGATAAATGCCAAGTTTTGCAATCAATGAAAATTCCTGTTTACTAATTGGGATTGCAATAGCAATCAAAATGAACATGACTATTTTTTTCCCATAATTACGCAATGACTAATCCAGTGTGTCAAAAGCATTTGGGAAAATTCACTATTAAAAGATTCAGCACTTTTTTTGTGGTTCGGATAATAATCTCTTTATTACACTAGATGATTGTAATCTTGTTGTCAGGCTTAATTAGCAAAACTTTCCTAGTCAAGCCAACAATGACTAGTGGTGAAGGTAGTTAACCAATCAAGGGGGGGTGACATTTGAAGATAAAAATATTTGCAGCTGACTTACATTTTAGGAACCCAGTACAGTGCTATTGATATTTTTTTGTCTTCTTGAACACAACATTTTGATCTGGTTTAATTTACCACACACTCTTACCGGTGTGGCAGAAAAGCAAACTGCATGGAGGACAGATCTTTCTCAACTGTAAGTAGTGTTGTTACCTTAAATGACCTACAATAGAAGGATTCACCGACGCAGATTCTGTAGACCCTCCCCCCCTCCAATGAATAAATAATCAGAAGCACTCCAATGACAGATGTGCTTTCTTCATAAAAATGCCTACATTAAAAAATAAAAATAATTGTCAACCAGATGCCCCAAATCACTATACATGCTCCAATTTTTAAATAAAAATAACCATATGCACATAAATTACAACATATGAATTCCTTGTCTTGGAAAAAAAATAAATAAAAAAGAAAGAACCGGAAGCCTGTCAAGTTCATAAACACAGTGCTATGCATTGTTAAATTACAAGGTAGAATTTATTTTCCTTTTTTTTTTTTGTTGAGTTGTAAAGTCTTCAAACACATTCTACTATAATGCTGGAACAGACCAAAACAAGTTAAATGCACGTAAGACTTTAATCTTTTTAAAAAATGTTTATGGTGCCTTAAAATTTATATTTCCATGTATAATGGATACAACGTAACTACAATCATTTCTACAAGATTAATAAGAGCAGAGACAGCCTGCACCACTTACACTATAACAGCACTTGTCTACGAGGGAGCTGCCATGCAAACATGACCGCTTGTATTGAACCTAATACTAATAGAAGACAGACGGCCAAAATAGGGCGTAAACTTTATGCTGAGCGGTGAAGAAAGGAGGAAGAGTTACGGGGGTGAATGTGGAGGATGGGGTGGGGGTGGAGGGTAGAACACATGTGAGCATGAAGAAGGGGAAGAAGAAAAGACGCACCAGAAACGAGGGGTTGCAGTGGGGGTGGGAGTCCATTTTGCCGGAGGGGTCAGGGAAGAAGACAGTGATGAGTCACACAATGTCACAGTCTGAAACGGCACGACGGCGCTATACAAAGGCTTGTAAAAAAGAGTGACAGACGACAGGTAGACAAACTGGAATACTACCGCCACAGTTACAATAGTCATTTAACTAAAACAATAATAATCATCTATTTCCATGAACACACACCCAAAAGTCAAACAAAACTTGGAGGTCAAACAATCATCATGCAAGCATCTGAATCATTAACTTCTAAAGTTTTTTCCCTCTTTGGATATTTTTTTTTTTTGCGCGTACCACCGATGGTTAAGAGGGGGAAATACTAAATTAATCAAATATGGCATATTCTACACAACACACTATTTTGTTTGGGTACACTAACTCAAATTTCCCCATTGTGGGACTAATAAAGGACATCTTATCTTAACGCCTTCCTTTTTCCCGTCCATGATTTGTCGTCAAAGGGTGGGTAGTTTCACGTTATTTGAGACTTTTAACGCAATGCGATGGTGAAAGTTGGTCTGTCTATTTTGAACCTTTATGATGATGACAATTTGGCTTTGGAACAGATTCATTCATATTACAGTATTCCCATTTGCATGACAGTTAGGAATTTAGATCAAATGTCTGTACAGTTAATAAAAGCATATGATTGTGATTGTTCGACCCGCAAACAGATTTATTCGTTTTACTTTATATCCAATATTTATGGGGAGGTTGGGGTTGTTGGGCGTTTGGGAAAAAAAACTACAAAACTTGGAAGCAACATGCTTTTATGATTACTTAGCAAGCATCCGCTTTCATGCTGTTTTTTTTGTGTGCGTCTGCTGTGCCGTTTACTCATCATTTTCTAAATATGCATGAAATCAACATTATCATGTTAAGATGAAAATGCTTGACAACCTTGCTTTGGAATAAGCAAATTATCCATAGCATATAACATAAAGTGATATACATGAGGCTACTGGGTTGTTACAACATGATATACTGTGCTATTAGAGCGTTGATGATACAATTATTATTTGATGCACACTCTTTAAGAGATTAGACCCGACGTAACGAAACTAAAAAATGAGCAACACAAAGCAACGGATTGTGTAAAACTCAAAATAAGATTGTTAGTATTGACTGATTCTGACAGATTTGAATACCATTGCGGGCTCGCCGGGGGGTGGGGGGGGAAGAAAAACAGCCCAGCAGTTCATCAGAACGATTTTAAGTATTTAAATAAACGTACTGCATCCTAATTAATGTCATTTAATTCTCTATGATGGCTATTGCTCTTGTTTTGAAGTACATAGGCAGTGGTTTCACAGCTGCACTAGATTTCTAAAGTCATGTGAACGTTACACTGGAGCATGACAGCACACACAAGGGTGCACGTGAGAGAGTAAAATGAGAGTCATTTAAAGTTGCCTGGACCCTCTTTTTTTGGTGGAGTGAGCCCATGTGAAATCCCCCCCACCCCCCGCCGCCCCCCACACCTACAAAATATCACAGTAATTTCCTCCGGTACGTGCTTTTATGCTCAACTAGGGGAGACGAATTTCCCCCCATGTCGCATTTAGTCAATTGCAGCACCCTACAGAAAACACCTTAATGAATCAAAATGTTTACTTAAATTTACACAAATCAAAAATCTAAATATGATGCCACAAATATTCTCTATAAAGACGTTATAATACCAACCACTCAAATCTTTGCAATTCCATAAAAAGACAGGAAGTGCTACGATTATGTAACATATTAAACCGATCTCCCTTTAGACGCAGGGATGTAAACTAAAGCCCACGGCCCACGTACGGCCCGCCAGAGTGTTAAATCCGGCCCGCTGTGCTATACTATAATCGATGAAAACATCAGAGGAAGATTACGGGCACGTAAATTCTCATAAAGTATCAAGAGAATTAATATTTGCTCGGTTATTTCATAGAAACTAAAATGATTCCTGATATGAAGTTTAGAATAGAGTGTGTCGGCAAATGTGTTTGTGTCTTCCAAAAGTGAAACTTACTCTCCAACCCGTTTTGAATAAGGGTGGAAGAGATGTTTTTGTTTTTTTAATCTGGATACCGCAGGCAATGTTAGAGCCAGTGGGTATGTGAGACAAAATTGTTAGAAGCAATTTGGACGAACAAATAAAGATTTAAGGAAGTGAAGTACAACAATAAAATATCTGTGTGTCAAGGACAGAGGGGATGATGTGGATAGTATACAGTAGAACTGAATACCTCTTAATCCAGGGCAGCCAAACTTTTGTGTTTAATGGTCACATTAGACTTTATTTTAAAGGATAAATGGGCTTTATCATTCGTAGATGAGACAATATCAAAAACACTAAAAATAAAATAATAGTCTGTTTCAACAACAGAATGTTGTGCTTGTGGCATCAGGGGTCACATAGCAAATCAAATGATTTATTTTGGGACATCTTTTACACGTGATGCCCTTTCTGACACAATCCATACTTTTTTTTTTTTTAACTCGGGTTTTGGACTGGCTGGAGTTGGGCTTTGGCATTGACCAAGAATCGGACTTATCCTGTCTGCATGTACCACCATACACTACCAGAGCTATTTTAGCAGTAAAATAACTTAAATGGCTCACAATTAATGTAAGGTACCACTACCAAATAATTTATGATAACAAATCTTCACTGAGATACATAGAAACAAAGGTTTAATCTAACCTTACATTTCTCTAGAGGGTTTAATGTTTTTCTAAATAAAAAATACACATTTTGAATGCAATCATTTACAATAAATCAAGTATTCAATAATAAAATACAATTAAACAAATTCGACGGAAAGCAGCTAATATACAGCACAAATTACAGGATTCTTAATAATGTATATATTAACTTTGCAATTTATTTACAATATATAAATTAACTAATTATTTAATAATATAAATACATATAAAGCAATTTCTCAGAAAAACACAATTTAATGTAACAAATTAGAATATTCTCATGTGTATGTTCAGTAGGTCATGTGTGGGCCCCGGGCCTTAGTTTGGCAACCCGTGTTATAACAATGCATTCTAATTAAATAGCATGAAAGTATTTTATGACGCATACAATATTGTTACTGTTGAGTGGTGGGGTTGCATAAATTAAAATAAAAGCCGCTTTTGTTGTCCCGGTCTGCGGTTGTGCGTTTTCCCTCCTAAAAGTGAGTGGAGGTTCCGAGTGCATTTGTTGACACTGCAACAGCTCCGTGCGAGCAAGCCTGGCAGCTGTGTGCACCTCCCGCTCAAACTGGGTACGAAAAAAAAGAGAGAGGGAAAAAAAGAGAGGTCCAACTTTTGATTCAAAACTTTCGCAAATACACCTCTCCGTCGAATAAATCGAACCGCACCGGTAATTCGGAGAAAAAAAAATTCTCGGTGGAAAATGCAGAGCTTTTGCGCGTTCCTGTCCTGCCCCCACCCCCGCCACCCCTCGCCCCGACGGATGCTAATATGCTAAGCTAACGTGCTAGTATATACGAACCTGGCAAAAAAAGACTAACGTCTCTTCCACCGCGGCCGCTCTCGTGCAACCTCCACCCCCCGTCAAAACTCAAAATTAAAATGTCGCGCGGCAGAAATTACCTCTATCTCTTTTGGTACGCCGCCTCTTCTTCTCTCTCCCAGTCACAGAAACTATTTCATCGTCCATCCAAGAAGAGAAAGCAGCGGTCACTAGTGTCTGTTTCTCCGTTTCATACGTCCGCGGCATCCTGCTGTAAAACACAGCAGCTGCTCGAGCGATCGCTGCTCACTCGAAAATGGCGCCGAAAGATACACTCCTCATTCAAATTCGACAGAGTCTGTCGGCCCTCCTATTGGCTGGCAGCGGGCAGCAGCGCTCGCCACTGATTGGCCCGTTTACAAACGTACTCTCTTGGCGAGCGAGGGACGAAGCGTGAGGGAGAGAGAAAGAGAAAAAAGAGAAAGCGAGAGAGAGAGAGAGAGAGAGAGAGAGAGAGAGAGAGAAATTAACTCTTCATGAGCCTCAAATACTTTTGCACGAGCCCTACGGAGTGCGTTTATATGCCATGGACGTTTAATATTTAGTCCAGGACAGAGATTCGAGTACTTTGAATAAGATAGAAAAACCACGGTCTATTTGGTGACACTGCTTTTCTTTATCTATTGTAAACGTTTAATATTTAACACAGAAGCCTATTCAATGGAAAACAATGTACAGAGACTTACAGGAATAAAGGTCACAACCACAAGATGGCGCTTTCTTCATAGTGCAGCGGTATTACAAATCATCTTTCCCCATTGAAATAAATGGAAATGCCATTACTCCGTTCCAGCCTATATCTTCCCCCCAAAACAAATAAAAAAACTCTATAATAATGTACTTTGTAACAACTTCATACAAAGTCATAACAATATAAAGAATTCAACCGTTTTTTTGCTCTAATTCAATGACCACTGGGCCACCCCTTCTGGTGTGTGTGCCTTGGCCACCTGGAGGCAGTATAATACATGCATATGGCTCTACCTTACGTGGGGCAGGGGAGGGTAGTTGGTGGTTGGTAGTCTCAGCTCCTGAGAAAGCCACAGAATAAAATAGTGTTGTTCTTCACAGAGGATAAAGAATTCATGTCTGAGTATTGGCATATTGTCAGTCTCAATGTGTGTGCGTGTGTGTTTGAATATCCGATTTTAAGTGTTATATCATCACAACACCAATATTATTATTACTTTTACAGTTACAATAAATTTTCCATTTTGCATTGTTGGTTAGCTTTATGCCAACCGGACTCATCTAAAGCAGAACTATGCTGTTGATTTAATTACACAAAGTATAATTCTCTTTTTAAGTTTATTTTTGACAATTAATTAAAAAAGGGGAGGCAAAATAATCCAACTTCAAGCCTCAAGTGTTCACTATTTATCAAACTGCTACTTGTTGTGAAATGAGTTAACTGCCACTGTACAGTGATTGTGCCTCAAAGTCAAAGCAAAAAAAAAAAGGACCATAAAAATGTGAAAACTAAGTTGGGCCCCACTTGTATCTCAAGTCTCTATTGCACATGTATTTTACATTGAGCGGTGATGGGGTGGCGATGACATTGCTTTTCTTTTTCTGTAGTACATGATTTCCATTAAAACAGAGCAGTGGTTTGTGAAAGTATAGCATAAATAGATTTTAGACATCATCACTGTTGGGTGGAATCTTCCTACCTCTTTTCAACTTTCAGGATATATATATATATATGAAGAAATAATCATCTTGTTAGAATTTAAAACATGGCTTTTTTCAAGTTAGAGCTGGGAGTCAACCATCCTAATTACAAGCTTCACTCACGCCAAGCTATCATAGCCACTCATAACAACACAACAGCACCCCACAATTATGTTTAATTGCTAATTTAATCGCTAACAAATCAATTCATTAAGCTGTCATTGATTAAAATTGTACGGACACAGTGCCTTGCTGGTTGGCGCTCACTGTGTTGACAGCTGCGGTCACACGATGTCACTGACCGCACCAACAGCCTTTTTAACTTCACAAAAGCAAACGCCTGTGTTATGTCCTTTTCCAAAATTCTCTTTCAAAGACATGAGCGATACAAGACATACAACAACGATCTGACTAAGCCTGTTTATATAGTCGGAAATGAATCAAAGCAAACTCACCTCATGATGACTGATGCTAGTAGCGGCCGAAGCGGACACGATCAGAGCTATGTGCTGGTCATTTCCTTTTGATTCTTGTTTGACCCTATAGTCCCATCGTGAGCGGAGCATGCTTGTGGTCGGTGAAGGAGCGCTCTGAGCGGATATGATCAGCATTTTGCTCTTTACAATAATGGTGGAATAAGTTCTGAAATGATAGATTTTAGTCAAATCTTTTTATGGCAAAAACCTGGCATTTATTTACACCCATGGGGCGGGCAGATTTTTATAATGAAACGCGTGACCAAATCGCCACCCGCTTGACCCTTTATGGCCACTGTAATCATTTGGCAGCTGAAAAAGGCGCAGAGTTCTAGGCATGTCGATACACGCTAAAACTACATCATTGCTTGTTGGTACTGCTTCATTTTGGTAGTAGGCTTTAAAATTTCGATTTAATTTTATTGTACGTATTTATCAAATAATTATTTTGAGTCTATCTCTTTATTTATATGGTGTCTAGATAAAGTCAGAGCTTAAGAAGTGCAGTCCAAATGTCTACTAATTGTTTGATGAACCATGAAAAGTTTAAGTGGTGGAGCCACAGATTTGTTTGCATAACTGTCGTAAGCTGATTTCCGAGTTATATTTCTGAAGTTCTCTGAATGAACACTTAAAAAAATTGAAAGTCAAAGTGTTTAGTAACTTAACTCTAATTGAAGTTGATTAAAGTAAACTGTCTTTGATATTAATTGATAGTTCATTTAGCTTTATTTTAGCGTGACATTTATGTACACTAAATCTAATGTTGCATATTGTTCTACAAATTAATGTATTGCTTGTGTTTAAAAAAATACATGGGAAGAGAAGCTAAAAAAATAATCGCATATTAACTCGCAACCACAAAATTGAAGAAAAAAAATTGCAATTAGAATATTCTTTAATATTTTTCAGGCCGACTACCCACTCATCAAGTGTGAAATTTAACCATGGTGAAAATCTTTTGTTTTTCTGAAAATGTGTCTGTGAGCGAGCGACTTTTCACTTCCGCCTTACTGGTAATTACGTAACAGATGGCTACATTTGCATAATAACATGCTTCCCCCCCACACTAAGTTTCTCCACTAATGACACGATCAGGTCGACTGGACGAAGATACAGAACCACCAAAATTTGTTCTTGCCCTTGCACTACACAGGGCCAATTTCAACAAGAGTTAGTTTGTGCATTGCATATTATAATTAATGAGTATTTTGCCAAAACTTGTCACAGACATGTTGTCGAAACACCTTGGAACTGCTTTGAATTATGAAAAAAAACATTATGTCCCTCTTAAGTGAGACTTAAATTCACATCACTGGAATAAATACATTGGCCAAAAAAGTAGAAGAAACTCTTAAATGTCCTAAAATCCATTTTTTGTTCTTATATGAAAAGGTTTATTGCTTGCTAATAAAAAAAAAATGGCGATAAGGCAAGAGTCCCGCATCAAAAGTCTAGCTTACTTTTCTTAATTTAATTGAGTTTCAAATGTCAGCACTTTATTGCTGACAAATTGTGCCGGAGGCCATGTGTGGCTTGGGTACCTTGTGTTGTCACTCCCACAGCTGAGTCAGAGGCACAAGCAAGACGGGCGGGCATGTCCAAACATAACACGCTATAGCACATTAAAAGAACATGATGAGTGTCAGTCCGTCATCCTATGTATGGATGATGCAGTTTTAGTCCATATTGAAGCCGTTTCCCAAAAGTAAATGTCACAACAACCAAGAGTAGGCCCCAGTTGGATTTTGGACAAAACAGAGAGACATTTCAAGTGCAAGTTTTATCTTTTAGAGGTGTGGGTAACCTTCAGCCTTTGGGAGTATTTGATACGGACCGCCATGAAATTCTAAAAATAATCCCAGACAAAGTTGGCACAGGATTAAATTTGCGACTATTCTTGTACTTTTCTTTTAATCTTTTTCTCTCAAATAAACGTGGCTTTATTGTCACTGGATTCCTTGATTTTTCCCCTTGAAAAAAATCAAACTTATCGTGTAAATTAAACTATTTTCATTGGCAAAAGAAAAATGCAAATTTTCATTGGAATAGATATTTTTTCTTGAAAAATACAACTTTGTCTCTGAAGATTGCTTTCTGCACCATCGATAAGTAGGACTTTTTTCTTGAAAGAAAAAAGTTGCAAGTTGTGATCTCAAAACACTTCAAGTTTCTTCATCATGTATTCTTTTTCAATGTTGTACTTTGAAGTCCTAGTGCTAATGATATTTTATGTTAGCTTTATTTTCATAAAATTTCAAATTTAATAAAAAAAAATATTCTACAAGTTAAATTTTTATTGAAAAAAAAAAAGACTTACTTGTAGGATTCCTCCAACTTCTCTCAAAGTAATCACAACTCTATTCTCATAAGATTTTGACTTTTCTAGCATACCTCCACCGGTGGATGATCAAAGATCACGCCTGTGAAGTGGGCACTTGGAGACCACTTGCCATGGGATTGTTCGTGCACGTCTGTGACAAAAAAAACAAAAAAACTTCCCACATAGCTGTGGTGTAGTCCCGCGGGGTGGTTTAAAAATATAATAAAGATGATTATAATAATGCCATCCATTATCTGTACCGCTTCTCCTCACAAGGGTCACGGGAGGACGCTGGAGCTTATATCAGATATCATTGGGCAGTAGGCGGGGGACACCCTGAACTGGTTGCCAGCCAATCGCAGAGCATTACAATGCATTCAATTAATTTATTTCTGCAAGGATTGAGAGGGTTTGATACATGCTGTTGTCATATTTATGAATAAGATATGACATCCACGACATGGTTCAAAAGAGCAAAGAATCTATCTACGTAAGCTTTCATCAAATCCACTAAAATCACGTTGCTCCACTTGCGCCACAACTTAGACCTGCTTTTAGCTGGTTTCTGTCACTAAATTGTCAGTTGCGCCAAGGGTGTGTTATAGAAAACACCCTCAGTCCGCCGGAACACACAGCAGGGAGCAGCGTAGTCTGCCAAATTCCCAAACATTGTAAATTAGACCTGTCAAGACACAAAAATGAAGATGTGCCAGTTTTTACTCTGAGCACATATGCACTTGACTATGAAAAAATAGCCCTTTAACTATCATGAGATCATGACTGTATTTTTCTTAAAAAAAAAAAAAAAACATTGAAAAAAACCCCCATCAATTTTGTGAAGATTTAGAAAAATGCTTTACTTTTACGAATATTATATTATCATGTATTCCAGCTGAAGGGTTTTATTTGGATGTCAAGATTATTCTTACACAATTAAAAATTTTTTCTTATAATCCGATTTTATTTTTGGAAGATTGTGTTTTGTGTCGCTGAAAAATCAGATTTTTTCTCATAAGATTCTGAATTTTTTTTTATATATTTATATACTCGAAGTAGCGATTGTAGTTTTAATATTACCACTTATTCCCTTATTACTCTTTTTCAGTAGTGAATAATGCATTACCTGTAATGGCACAATTTACGCTTACACGAGAGATGAGTATCTATATTTTTCATCGTCATTTAATTTTTTTTCTAACTGAAATTACAAAAACAGGCAAGAAGTGAAAGGGTGCCCATTGTGTATGTGTGCGCGTATTCTGTTGTAATATGGACAATGGGACGAGGAGGTGGGGGGAAAAAAAGTCACTTGTTTACAGATAAACTGGTTTGCACAGGAAGCCAGCAAGGAGGAGCTTTGTGTTGTTAAACAGGCATGTGGAGAGGCAGCGATGAGCCAGCAAAAACACCATACGGAAGAGCGACATTACACACATACACACGCATACACGTGCCTGCAGTCACATCTTCGAATTCACATTGGCACCACTTGCATATCAGTCATGCAGGAGAGTCTAATATGAAAAGCCTGTGTCCCCCTAGCGATTACACTGTGACCACACTCTATAAGTGACATTAACAAGGGCCGTTGTACGTTTTGGTGTCACTACGTTGGAAATTAACAAGATTAAAAGACCCTCGAGGTCAGAGCGAACACTACTACACAGTCCGTCCCGCATTGTGTCAGCATCACATGAGCGCACACCGCCTTCCATTAGGCAGGAGATCCTTATGACTCACGAAAACACAAGTCACATGCCACTACACAAATGAACCATGCTACTCAGACGCCGCGCTTTATCCATTGCCGATATTTTGCAGGCCCAAACAAAACTGCATCTCTCTCTCCTGCTATGTGTGAGTCGGAAAGGAGACAGTTGTCGTGTTTTGTGTTTATGATGTACATTAGTACTCAGCCACAAAGTCACCATGCAAAGGGAAATTCTTAGTTTGATATAATCAGATTTCATGTCATAAGTCTGCTTTGCGTGTTTGGGTGTCACACTCTTCTGCTCCTTAATACTGTAAGAGTGCCGGAGTTTTGTTTTTGTTTTTTTTGGTCAAAATGCCAATATGAACATTGGGACAAGACAAAATATATATTTTTAATGCAACAATTTTTTTTTTTTTGGTAATGATTGAATTTTTTTCCCCACCATTTTTCCCATTTTAAAGTTGAGGCCTAAAATTTCCATTTATTTTGTTGTCAAATTATCACTTGTTTGTACACACACTCACACACACATAATCAACAGTTTGAGCCACCTCTGGTGCAGTCAGCTAGGATGGTCTTCAGCACACCTGCAACCCTACTGGTACTAAGTCCTATTAAAAGTGGATGGATGGATGACTTTTTATCTCAAACATAAAATAATACAACTAAAACATAAATCCGATTAGTTTAAACCTCCGAAATGTCCTTCCCTCATATTATTGTCTGAACAGCAAATCTTCGGGTGAACCTTTTTCAGTTTCTCGTGCAATTTCTCCTTGCGAGCACTGGCGCAGTCTGCACACTTGTGACAACGCTGCTAAATATTCACCGCAAATGAGCAACACATTAGCGCGGCTTATTCGCCTTACTTGGTCTTTAGAGAACACAAAGAGCCCCGCTGAGGACTTTAGTGAGACCCTCCATTGATGTCTCCTTGTCTCCCCTCCCCCCTCCCTTCTCTGAGACATCTGTAGCAGCTGCCCCCTTGTGCTCCTGTCAGCAGGCCAGTGTGTGTGCATGTGTGTGTGGGTCTACACGCAAGCTATAGTGGAGGTGGGGTTGTCTGGGAGGTTAGCGTGGGGCGTGCTATAACACCTCCCCCTTTGGTGAGGTCCAGCCTGCACACTTGTGGAACATCACATTCATCAATGGCGAATAGTCACTAGCAGGTCACCCTGAAAACACTACACGGGCCTTTGACCTCTTCTTAGTACCAGCGCCGCAAGGTGGTCTTATCGGGGCTTGTAGCCGTACATGTATAAAAAACATATTCAAGAAAAGAAAATGGTGCTTTGACTTCATCTCGTGACAAATACACAGCCTAGTGTCAAGTCAGGGTGCAACTAAACACAAGTCACATGTTTGGGCCTTCGTGTTCAAATACTACAGCACAACAAGCCCTTCTCATTGACACGTTCACGCACGACAAGGGGAACCTTTTTTTTTCTTTTTCATACAATTACAGATTTGTCCACGCTTGTTTTGTTGTCCTTTCGTGGGATTTAAAGAACAACAAAACAGACCTGAAGGCAATTTGTTTGTTTTTGGAGGGCAATTTTCTCTCCTTATCTGATTGTTGATATTTAGCTGTCGATAATGACACTGGACCCTGCATACTTGTGGTTTGCCACCTGCGGATATACCTATTCGCAGATATTTTTGAAATGTGTTTTTATTGGAGGAGTTAAGATTTTTTTCACATTGCATTCATAATGAGCGTCAATTATATATGGACTTTTGCAATTAGCATGCCCGCCGAGTCTCTATACTGACTGATTGGTTTAAGCGGCTGATATTAGCTGTTTTAAATTTAGCAAAAATTATCTCACAAACAAATTATTGTTTCCCGACTGTTGTGAAATAAATATATAGTGTAATAAAAAATCAAATAAACACTTGTCTTCCATTTTTCAATTTCCAATTTTTAAATGGGAAACAGGATTTGGCTTGTTCTCGTCCGTTGGAGACAGCAACACTGCCTCCTTGCAGACGGAGGAGGGATGGCCTTTCCATGTGAATAACTGAGAACTGTGTGTGTGAATATCTTGAAACGGTGTGACGTTTGTCTCAAAAAATAAATGCGCGTACCATCTGATCCCCTTACACATATTCAACAATTCTCACGCAGAAATGATTCATTTGATTGAATGTAAAAATTGAGATATTTGTGGGGTTCAAAAACAAAATCACAAACATCCATCGTTCTATTTTCTGAACCGCTTTGCCTCACGAGGGTCACCGGGGGTGCTGGAGCCTATCCCTGCTCCCCTTTGGTAGTAGGCGAGGTATACCCTAAAATTTTTTCCAGCCAATCGCAGGGTACAAAAACGAACGACCATTCGCGTGGCAGAGCGTTTAATTAACCTGCCATGCATGTTTTTGGAATGTGGGAGGAAACCGGACTACCCGGAGAAAACCCACGCAGGCACGGGGAGAACATGCAAACTCCACACAGGATGGCCGGAGCCGGAATTGAACCCCTGCACCTCTGCACTGTCGGCCGCCAATCACAAATATATGTGTGTAAAAATTTACAGACACATCTCTCCCCGTAAAGAGCTGCTGTAAGCCACAACGCATACATGAAGACTCCATCTCCTTATCTTACTCATTAGACCATGCTTCTTTGTGGCAAACATCCATCACATGAATAAAACAACATGTATGGTATAAAAGCTGCTAATCTGCCCCATGCAACAACAATCTTGCATACTCAATAAAACACGACATGACGGTATCGTTCCATCTCTATTACAGGTCTGTCAAGTGTCCGCAGAGGATGAATATTTGTACTTTATTTTATTTTTATTCAACAATAATCTAGTTTTACACTTAAATGAGAATTAATATCTCTTGTGCAGTTAGCAAAGCTTTGATTATGGTAGCAGTTTGATTAATTGACCATATATAAGCCAATAGGAAAATTTTATTTTGAATTCAGAACTTGGAAGTCAACCTGCATCACAGAAAGGATTTTGTTCCACTTTGGAGGTTACACTGTACTAGCACAGCGCATTAAGAATAAATACATCAGCAAGGAGGTGTGACTTCTTTTAGACATCTTTACAAAACTTCAAATGATTTATTTCAGTTTAAAATCTCCAAAATAAAGATAAAGATGGCCTTTATTTATCGGGCAGTGGGGAAATTCACAAATGGAAGTTTCTTTGAGATTTAACCAGCAAGTATCAAGCTGCTGGTCATGACGTTAATCAGGAGGATGTGCGCCAAAGTGGAGGAGGAGGGGGAGGTATGTGTCGAAGTTTACGAGATAAATGTGAACATCAAGTTCTGCGGGAATAACAGAATCAGTGACCTCGGTGGAGGTCTGCTCTCTCTGGATGCACTTCCAGTTCTCTTGCGGGTTTGACGCAAGTTATAAATAATCTTTCAATAGCTCACTTTATCCATTACGTTTTAGCCTAAATTAGACATCTGTGTTTAGGTCATGACATGCAATATTTGCTTTTCAGCCCATAGAGCATCTAAAAAAAAATCCCGTTTTAATGCTTCTCCAAGACAGAAACCATTTACAAGCTAAACTGACACACCCGGTTTTATTGTAAGTGAAAGTGTACGCTCCTTTTGAAATTACTGAGCGGCATCGTCGTCACATTTGAAACCACAGAAACACTTCATTATTGGAGCTAGTTTCTTTATTAAAACACATCCGGACTCCGTTGGATATTTGCATTTTTTTGTTTGTTTGTTTGGGTGCCAATTTCAGGAGCCCAGATTCTAATTAGGTACAGTATGCAGTTGTGATAATAGCATGATGTCATTCTGCGTCAAAGCAAACCTTATAGGACTGCTGTAGCCAGTTGTGATGACTGCATGACATTAACAGTCCATGTGAAATGTTGCAAATAAGCAAGGCATACAACCAATGCTCTTTTACACTTTGAAAATCGGAAAAAAAAATACATTCCTTATAGTCACAACATTTAAGTTTAGGATGCATGGAAACCTCATAGCTTATATGAATATACACCTATTAACACTGTCTGACATTGCAATGACAATTATGGGCTAAATTCAATTGTGCGTACTGGCTGTAAAAGAGTGTGTACTGCGTCATCAAAGCTAAAAAAAAAGCTGCAAATGTAAAAGTTCTCACGAATGTCAGTTTCTGTTATGTTTTACATTGTGCATTGAATTTCAGAAGTTCCCCCTAAAATTCAATGTCCATTTTTGATCTTTTTAGTAAACACAATAGGGCAGAAAAAAAGATATACTGTTAATACAATATACCCGTAGACAAACTGCTGTATCAAAATGAGTTGTCTTGACCCAGGAATTAGGGTTGCAAAATGTTTGTTTTATAAATCCAATTGATTACTCTTTTGCTGTGGCTCAACATTTAAATAATAATAATTTATCATTTAATGGTTTGGTCACAAACTTTACCCCACTTCTGAGCAATATTGACATTGTAATGATGACATTGTTGGGATAAATGAAAGCTCTTTGTCAAAAAAAAAAAAAGGGTATACAACAGTGCACTGCCTAAGCAATTGCTGATAAGATGCTGACAAGCTCTAATTCGGATAATTAGATTAATTAGAAAATATTTTAAAACGATACTTGTTAAATAATTTGCGTTTTAATTCAGTGAAAGTGCCGCAAACCAATAACATACTAATCCATTCATTGTCCTCTTCCCGGACTACAAATTGAGAGCCACTGCGGAAGTCCCTCCCCCACTTCTTCAGGACAGTACCTGGATGATGTAACCCCCTTTCCAAATATAGCGTGTTGCCGTTGGCTGGCCGCCCCTACTATTGGCCGTGGCGCCTGTCAGTCAAATGACGTCACCTCGGTCGTGTTATTATTGTAAACAGCCCCGCTCTAAGTGCTCCTCTCCCTCCACCGACGCTCCGCGTAGCCGACTACTCCTCACAAGCCCCTTCCTTTGTTCGCGAAAACACCGACACGACGCAAATATCGACCGGCACCGCAAAGTTCCACGCACAGTTTCGAATCACGAACACCGGGAGAAAAGATTCAAATATGTCGTTATGTTGCGTGTCGATATTGAAGCTTGCGAGGGCGACCGTTTGTAAGCCGGCGAGTGCTGCTGGCGTGACAGACAATAACAAACGAAAAGAAAGCACAAGAATTTAACTACCAGTCCAACTTGTTTGAACATTGTCATTCGCTGTAAGGTGTTGTGCGAACACAACAGACAAAAATATATAAAGGTGGCTCAATGTTATATTATTAAAAACAACAAAACAGTACAACTTGTCATTCAGCACATGGAGTTGTCATATACTTTATCCTTAAATCGACACTATAAAAAGTTTAAAATAACAATAATAACATTAATTGTACTTACTCCAGCGATTGGATGCTTTGGTGGAGTGCTCGCTCCGCATCTTTGCCTCCCCGCTGGGGTGACACCCTCCACACGGCCGCCGTTGACCGCCTCCTCCCCGGCAAGTTGAGTTGACAACACGCTGCCATTCTGCTGACTGGCGGGCAAGTGCAGCTTCAGCAAAGCTTCGAGGAAGTTGTTTCTTTTGTTCCACTATTTTGCCTTGCGTCAATATTGCGAAAAAAAGAGGAGGGTGGGGGTGAACGTGGAGTAGGAGGCGGAGGAGGAGGGTGGTGATGGTGCTGGGGGGCGGTGACACCTCCCTCCCTGCTCGCTTGCGTGTAAGAAGCAGCGTAAAAACACAAACACACAGACAGACACAAGAGACTTCACGATGAACGCAACATCGTGCCTTTATCATTTTAAGGCCGGTTGTGCGCATATGTGGGACTACGAGGTACGAAGTGCCGCGTTGCGCGCAACCGGACAGCGAACGCGGCGCAGTCGCTCGCACCCTGGTTGAGTTCCACCAACAAAACTTTATGATGGGTTAAAGGGTATCTCTGTGCCCTGGGAAACAGACTCATAGAAACGAGTGGCCTTCACTTCCCCAATCGAGGAGTCCTCATTTGGGGAAGTCGAGAGACAGAGAAAAAAACGCATTTCCCATTTTCGGCTGTGTTGCGTTCACATTTCCCGAGGTTGCCCTTCACCGCCCTCCCCTAACGCCGACAACCTCTCGTATCGGCACTTTAGTTTCATTGGAGCAATTCGGCACTCAAGTTTGGAGCGTCACTCTGAGACAAAAACGAACGCGTATTTCCGGGATCTGTATAGTCGCACACGCACATACACGCGCACATAAGGTGAACAACAGAGACGGCTTATAAGCAGAAATAGGATCATGTGGGTCCATCGGATAAAAGGGTGAAACGCGCTACCCCCTCCCCCGTCTATATAGTCTTACAGTGGCATTGCGTCAGGAAGTTGCTGGAGTCACCGAGGTCACTCGCCATCAAGCCATAACTCAAGTTTTCCTTTTCAACTACTGCGTCCTTGCGATAGGATGCATATTGCACCACACTAATATAGAATGGGTTTCTATATAAAGACAAGATGGAAATTACAAACATATCTCTCCATGGAATGAATAACGATGAATATATGAATTTTATAAGAACGCCTTGGAACTTTGTGACTATTACACACACTTTTTGAGTTGGGTTGGCTTTGTAACCCACTGGCTGGGCAGCTGTGGATTGTAACCAGTTGCATTTGCAACCGGCAGATTGAGTTGACGATGGATTTATGCTGGTAGATGGTTTAATGACTCAGTGGGGAACAATATGGGAATACGGGAATTAGGGTTCAAATCCTGTTCAGGGTGTACAACCCACTACGTCGGCAAGGGCATGTGGTGTAAGAACTGTGCGAAACATCACGTGAGTGACTTTCTGTTGTGACACCTGAGAGGGCAGAGTTGCTTCTTCTGCTTAAGACAAATGTTAATATTTCTTTTTATTATTCTCAACCACAACTATGCTGATAAACTTGTAAGCCATTTCTTGGTAGCTATAACTCACCGATATGGGTAGTTTTTACCCCATTGTTGGATAAGCAACCTTTTTTTCTAACTATTTTGTTGGTGTTAATGATGCACCATCTTATGATGTCACATTTTTTTAACACTATATTGAACATTGACATTAAAAAAATTCTCAACCCTCAGTCAGTTGGGATGGAGCTAACTGAATTGTTTGATGTGAATCGTGGTTGAAAAGGCCATTTTGACGTATAGTCTGGGTGAATATTTGTTGGTGTTAAGTGTCCAGTACACTGGGTTGAAAAGTTGTGGTCAAAAGATATCCTCCACATAGAGATGAGTGGGATGGGTGCAGTACCACATGTCTCCAGATGAGGGCGCACTCACTGGCTGGTGGAGGTTAGTATTCGGGTTTGGTGAATCCATAGGAGCATTGAGAGTTTGTAATATTAGATGTTCAATAAAGTGTTAAGAAATAAGCGCAATGTCATAAAATGGCACATCATTAAAGCCACCAAGAAAATGGTTAAAAAAATCTTAGGTGCTGAGCATCCGTGTGGGTGGAGTCACACATTTAGGTCCACCCCCACGGTAAGCCACGCCTCGAAAGAGCGCTCTGCAGCCAAGGCTTACTTGTCCCTTTTGGACCCAACGTTTGGGTCAACTATTTCACCAAGTTTGGGTAACCTTTTACCAAGCAGTTGTAAAAGATCAGTATGTAAACTGTCAAGATTCAGAATCGAAAAACATGAATGATAGGTTCTTTGAGGATTTAAATTGTCCAGTGTTGTGAACATGAGTTTGTTGTCTAAGTGCCTCGCAAATGTCTGGCAACCAGTTGAAGGAGTACTTCTCGCCCCAAAGTCAGCTGGGATAGGCTCCAGTTCAACCATGACCCTAGTGAGGACAAGCGCTGTGGAAAATGATGGCATTCTCAAGTGTAAAACAAAGTTAGCCACCATATAATGGTCGAACAATACTATAATACTAATACATAGTCACAGTTGAGCTGGGCAGAAACATTTATTCAAACTCACATTCACACCTACAGACCATCAATTTCAAAGAACCACACATGCATGATTTTTGAATGAGGTAGAAAAGCCACGCAAGCATGGAGAGACGTCATGTCACTTTTTGTGTCTATAGTTATTTGTCTGCATGAGAGACATTCCCCTGTAGAATGTTGCGCTATAGTGAAAAGTGCTAGAAACTGTCACTCAGCCAAATTTGTCATTGTCAGCTCGGGCCACCGTTCAAGATCAACGTCGTAAACTCATTTAACCCGATCAAATGTCAATTGACGCAAATTTCTTCTTGGGTGATATGTTTACATTTTGGAGGTACGTAAATGGGGCCGCAAAGAGAAAAGACTTGCCCGTGTCCTGAAGTGGGTCAATGGAAAACCCATGCTTGGTGATTCGGAACATCGCTGCCCCTCACTACCACACAAAGAAGAAGACAGGAAAAAAGTCCTTCCGCTCACGAGTCAGATAATTTGAGACTATTTGCCCCCCTAGACTATTTTCTCCTTAAATAAACAGTTGGTCTTTTAGTGGTGAGCACAAAGCTCACAAAATACAATGAGTGAACCGCACCAATTGTGCTTTTAATAGGAAATGGCCTGTCTGTCAAAGGTCCTAACTTTGATCAGATCTTCTCTCACGTTGAAAAAGTAGAAAAAAGTACATTGAGAGTCGAACGTGAGGCCTTTCACTGACTTTTTGCAACACGAATCCATACCGTACATATATACATCCACAGTACACAAAAGTACGCAGTCACATTCAAAGCAACATTTTTATATTGATATATTTTTTTATACTTCTAAATCAGAAACGCTGGCTCAACAAGCCATTTGAATGATATTTAACACTTAACATGAGGGTCAAATCAAATGCAGAGGAGATTGTATTGTAGGAAACTAAATGAATGAGTGGCGCTATCTTGCATCACAGGGTACAGTCGCACATAAAGCGGATAAGCTGACACACATACATGCTCACTCACTGCACAATGGTATACGCACAAAAAGCGGCCCACATTTACAAGGCACTTATGGGTCGCTCGCTATCCACAGGGACAGCACATGGTCTTGTGATAACTGCCTCGTCCCATACGGTAAAGCACAATGGAAGCTAACATGCAACATAGCAGCCTCCTTTCACCAAAAATTTAGAGGATTTTCAAAAATGTGTTCAAATTATAGGAGGAAACTGGCATACTTTGCGGGATACTTGAAATTCCTTCTTATTTTTTTTTCATTAATATATGTTGTGATGAATATATGCACCTCTGAAATGGAGTTAGGGCTTTTCCTACGTTTTTCATCGAACAACAACATATTAAAACCACAAATCGGTCAATATGATTCATGAAACATTTTCTACTACTAAAATGACATTTTTTTTTTACAATCAATAGAATTGTTACTATTCTTTTTCCCGGTCTCCTGCAGCGGCTTGTTGTTCAGCAGAATATCATTGTGTCATGTTGCAAGCTCATTAAAAAAAAGGTTTCCACTAATCACACTTAATGTAATCATTAGCAACTTGGGCCAAAGTGCTGCATCACATGGCACATTCCAAGAAAATTATTAAACACAATGGAATCACTATTCATATCTCCTGCTCTGTGCTGTCTGTGTGCAAGCTCGGTGCAAAAAAAAAAAAAAAAACTACACTTTGGAGTTAATTCTCCCTGCGCATACTCAAACAATGAGAGCGCCACAGCCACCTACTGTAGTAGATGTGCATTTAAACTTTATTCTAGAAAATCATGTTCCCTGAGGTTTTCGAATCATGGCTTTTTCTACCACCTGCCCACACAATGTCAAATTACCAGAAAAACTGGTATTGCTTGGCCAAATGATCGCAGTTAACCACCCCCAAAATAAAAAAAAAATGGCATAAACCAATCCCGCGCATGATGCTGTTCTCTTTGGCAATGTGGGCTAGCAAGCCATGCTTTACAATACAGCAGAAAAAGGACAAGGAGGTTCGGCAGGTCATATATGGGTGACTCTTAAACAGTACATGAAGCAATATGAGACAATTTCTCAGTGGAATTATTTCTCTGTATTAAATATAAATCTTAGATTGGAAAGAAAAAAGCCATTCCCACACCATCGGTTGCCCTGCAACGCAAAAAAAAAAAAAATCACCTCTCCCCAAATTCTCAAGGGATAATGCAGAACTTGAACAATGGGATTAAGCATGGATACTGTCATTAAACGGAATACGATGTCCTATTGGAGTTTCAATTGGTCTCAGGCACCAGTTAGCATGCGCTCGCTAGCACGAAAAAAAGAGGGCAGAGCGGAACACACAATGGACGGCTGCTGCTTGCTCATGACTGAGGCTTATGACTAACATCGGAAGAGAGTAGGAGGGCGCCCGTGCCAGTGTTGCCACACCGATGTTGAAGATAATCGAGCAAAGGCAGGAAGGAGTAAGTCGACGCTGACGGATATACCAAATAAAGCCACAAATAGAAGTAGGCGTGTGTATAAACATTTACATCTTGATGAGCATTTAATCCCCACATGCTTACGTTGCATGTAAACATGTTGCGTGTGAGAGGCCAGCGTGTTGATCATACATTATGGAGAGCAGGAGCGTGCGTCTTGCTGCTGTCTAATGGAAGACACTCCAAATTTTGTTTGCCATAAAGCGATTATTTTTTTATTTGATTTTTTTTGGGGGGGGGGGGGGCGGCAAAATGTAAACAAATGAATATCTGAGTCCTTATTAGAAAGCAGCATTGCTTAAAAAGCTCCACATTTCCTCTCATAAAATCAGAAAGAAGTTTTTCTTTTTCTTATTTGGGTTTGTTTGCAGTTCACCTTAAGGCCCATTTCTTCAAATTCAGTTTTTAGTCTCCTTAATGTTTCCATGTAAACGAACAGTCATGTTTTACCTCTTTTACTTGAAACGACCCCGAAGGTCCACCTCCTTAATTCCTCGAACAAAAGTGGAAAAAACATGAAATGGCACATTCGGCTTGGGTGTCAAACGCAGAGAGACATTTTTGTAATTGGAAGTTTTCCTTTTCAAGCTCATTGTTGTGTAGACCAATCATTCAGTTTTAGTTAAATGGAAAACACCACCTTATTTCCCCAAATATAATTTAAGCGCCATATTTGCGTTTGGTCATGAGCAGGTCACCTAACGACTGCTTTGTTGCAGTTTTGCATTTTCAGCTTCCAAAACTCAGTATATAAGTATCTGCCTTGCCGTGCTGTCGCGCAAGTAAAGCATGCAAACTGAAATGGGTTGATCCTTCTCCTGTGCCCTGAACACATTATTGCACTGTGTCCTGCACTTATCGACGGTAGTGTGTTCCAAAACTGACAGGCAGCAGTCAGCGCGAAACAGAGTATAGCAGCTCTGGTTATTTTGTTTAATCCGTGGCAACGACTCATGAGCCCTCCCTCCTTCCCTAGCTATCTCTCATCCCTTCTTCTCTCTGTCCCACACTGCGTGCCTCTCTATTTATACTGTCGAGTCAGTTTGACACTGACGGTCATGGCACACGGCGATAAGAAACTCTGAATCATCCTAGACGGAAAAAAAAAAAGCCGACACTCTCGTGTGTTTTCTGAAACGCGACGTGTGCCGAGCGGAATGTTCTCAGCATCTTCCCGAGGTGGGGAATGGGATGCTGGCGGTGAAGGTGTCAGGAATGGCGGGAGCACAGCGTGGAGCACAGCACAGCCAAGTGGACAAGAATGGAAGCATGCAGAGACACAGGTGTTCCTACTGACAAAGCCACGGACGGACGCAATCAGAATCACAACCATCTCTGTGAATGTCTTTACCTTGGATGCCTGAGCAAGCAAGGCCTTTAAATCCACATGTTCTGCTAATATGCTTGTCACATACAAAATGCATGCGGTGGGATGTGGATAATGTGATGTGTTTGCATGATGTATGTGTTTGCGTGGAGAACCGCCGGTATTGATTCTCTTGCACTCTCGCTGCACTCGAGCATACCTCCCTCAGGACGCCAGCGCCAAATGGAATAACACTTCTCAAAAGAGACCAACGAGGAACCAGGCGGCCCGTCTAGTCAACAAAAGAGCGGGAAAACCCACCGTAAAGTCACCTTTTCTAACCACTCCATCCCTTTATTACCCCCCCTCCTCCTCCTTTTACTCACTGGAGGATGCTAAACCATCAGGTCTTTTGGCTCCACTCCATGGGATGATGTCATTGTGGATGACATCACCATGCAGACTGGCACTCACACACACACACATGCACACGCCCACCCCCGCGCACGCACACGCGCACACTCTCCCTCCCACCTTAATTTTTTTTCCCTGCGAGGGAAGGTTCTGTTTGACACACACCCGTGATACCACAAACCAAACTGCCCTGTTAGCACAAGGACTTGGACTGAGAAGACACACACACACACACAAACACACACAAACACACAAATGCACAAAGGAGGTGTGGTGAAAGACACGAGAAAGGGGGAGGGGCACACCGGGTACAAGTTAGTCTAATTACACAACACTGGTGGAACCATGCGCCCACAAAGCACACACTGTCATTAAGATTGAAACCAGTACGTTGTTAACATGCTTCTATTTGCGACACCACTGTCTGGTGTCAAATTACGCAATTATGTTACGCAAATTAGGCTTCCAGAAGTGATCTGTCAAGGTCTTTTTTAACCACTTTTTTTTTTTTTACCATCCATATGACAAATACGGGAAGAAAGTGGCAAGATCAGCACTCACTGCATCCTCACTAAATTGGCCTGCAAGAATCTAATTACTTAACGGTTTGTTTAATCAACAACAAAAATAACAAAGATAAATGGGGGTTTTACAGAGGTTTATGTGCGGGGATATTTCTTGTCCACCACTGTAAAACTGTACCATTAAAAGATAAAAATGACCAATAAAGTATAATGTGCCCCATTTTTGACAGAGCCAGGCATAATTTTTCTCTCCTGTTTGCGGCCTTAAAGGCACTTGAATGACAAACTACAGTAAAGCTGCCTCACAAAAATAATGCTAACAAAAGTGATTTGTGTTTTTTTTTTGTCAGTCTGCATGTTACCAGGCAATTTCTTGGTTCACAGATGTGAGATGACTACACTGCACCATTCGTGATTCTGGGGAAGAGGGAAAACTATTAAATGGTTTTGTTTTTGTGCTGCGTTTGTATGATAGCAGTCTACTTCCTGGATCACAGAAAATGACACGTCAGTGGGATCGTACCATTTTTGTTTTGGAATTGAATCGGCCAAAAGAGAAAACATATCCAACCCCCCACGCGCGCACACAAATTGAAGCAATTATCCATGTAAGACAACTAACAGTTTACTTCCAATTGAAGCTCACATCAACTCTTCACTCCAAAGAAGCGAGACACCATGTACCACGCTGTCACCGATGCTCTCTTGAACATTCACCACTGTGCTCTCCGGTTAATTGGCCCTCTTGTCACTCTAGCAGACACTTTCTCTGGAACATGTTTATCTATAAATCACTCATTGGGAAGAACCCACCTTAGCTCTCTGCTCACCGTGCATACCACCAATCACACTCCTTTCCGGCAGTTTTATTAACCTCTTTGATCTCACAGCCAGCACTATTTTTGGGTCATCGTTTTAATATTCTGCCCTACGACTGGGTAGACTTGGCGACAAATAATAAAATGTCCTTTAAAAAGTTAGTGAGGGATACTGTAGTTACATGCTTGCTGCAGTTATGATGTAATGGGCAAAAATGCAACTCTATCACACTGTACAGTTTGTTGTATATTATTTGCTTGTATTTTACTTTGCTATGTTCGCTTTGCAAAAGAGAATCTGTTTTCAATTGTTTTACCTGGATAAATAAAGGTGAACTTTTTTATGTCATTTCCAAATGAACTGGTTTAGTTCATAGTTCATATGTGAATGTCACGCCCATCTAAAACCACAGAAGTCTGACACACCGATTCAACTTTCCTAGCAAAATATTGCAATTAAATAAAGAGCACAACCAAGTGATTTTTTTTGCTGCCGGTGCGGCGATCCAATTTCTTTTAGAGCAACTTGTTGATGAGCGCTGACCAGCGCCACCATTGCGATTATGTCATGACTAATTTAGTAGAAAGATCTTTCTCACCCTCTCGTCTCAGCGCACCAGAGACACTCCCTCACTCCTGAAACACGCCTGGCCTTTATGGAGCACACTTGGCACGCCGGGAATCAATGATGTCATCCGAGTGAATGGGCCTAACGACATGGAGAAAAGCAAAGTGAGAAGGAGGCAGGGAAGTGATGAGCAGGCGTAGATATTCCGCCTGTCCGTCCAGCAACACTAACAACATTTTGCTGCGTTTCCTGGGACACTGGTCCTAAATTACATTTTGCGAGTCTCAAAATATTGAGGCATGATTGCAGGTTTTCATGTGGCGCTGCTGAAGGAGGTCTGGAGAGCGGTTTTGAGTGCGCCTGGTTTTACACTGGAAAAGAGAACGATGCACATGAGATGGTAGTGTTATTTAGGCATCAATAGCTAAAAATTACTGCATTAATACAACTATTGAGTAAAATGAGTTTTTTCTGATAATATTTGAGGACACTTGGTTGGTAGGTGGTTAACATACGTACAGATGATCAAACTTTTTAGCATATTTTAATCATGTTGAAAAATCTAACTTCTGCATTAAAAATGTTCAGTTGTTGAAAGTCGCAATTTAATTAAATAAAAAAACAATCAAGGATAGGAGCAACCCAGCATCCGAGAACTAACGCCGCATTTTGAAACATGGTAAGTCGTCACTTTCAGACTTACCTCTCAGACAAATCTTTGGGAATGAAACACAATTATTATTCTTTTAGAAACAATTTGGATCGCTTCACACAAAAAAATGTATACAAATTCTTATACCATTACCTCCTTGCTCTTTTGCCTGCTTCTCGTCCCCAAAATGTCCTTCATCTTTTTTCTTTTTTTCATGTTTGTGGCGGTCTCGGGGCAGAAAATCGATTATTCCGTCAGTGTCAGTCCGCCAGGACAGGTGTAAAGGCCCATTTCTGCTAATATGTGCTAACACTTCAGAGAACGAAAAAAAAACACCAATTGCTGTGGTGCATCTGGTACTTGTATTATCTCTGGTACTCCTGATACAGTACGTACAGTACACTAGCAGGGCAGTTGTGTGTGCCGTGAAATATCGTCTGCATGGAACTGTATATAGACTTCTTTTGGTCTAAAATCGCCAATGGTACATTGCTGGTTTTTAACTGTAGCTCAAGGCGAATGATGCGCTGCGTTGGGAGATGTCAATATTTGTGCTATTCCTGAATGATGAGGTTTGCAGCATTGGTCATGGAGTTCACCCATCTGCCCGATGAGTGGAGGCCAGGACCCCCGTCATTTCCACCTGCTCTCGCCTCCAGAGGAGATGGGGGGGGGGGGGGGGAGGGGGATGGGGGAATAAATTTAGATGACAATCGAAGTTCATCCGCAAAAGCAGAGATCCTCCAGATTGTTGGGGCCCTCATGCTTATTGCCAAGCACAGAGGGAGGGCATGACAACAAACGTGTACCCACTTAAGTCCCAGCTTCTATACACACTGAAAATAAGGTGCATCTATGTACACGCTTGACATACATCTCTGTAACATCAAAAAGTATATATATATATTTTTTTTTTAATCAAGTGGAAATACGACTCACGGCAGATGGCCGCCCACCCAGAGTGTGGTTGATTCTGCTTGGGTTCACCAATCCACTCCCCACCTCCAAAACCCTTGAGGTAAATGTTTGCCAATACAGGAAATGTTGAGTCTTTACATGGTGGACATTTTTACACTTTGCTCATTGGGTAAACCTGTTGAAATTGAAAAATGTTTTAATTCTATGCACGCGGTACGTGGGCCTTGCTTAATCTGTCGTTTTTACAAAACCTCTCCTCCTGCGTCCTCCGAACCAAAAATGGGCGTCCATCCAGGACCGACCGAAGGGACGAAATGCCCAGATCTGGTTTTGATCATTATTAGTTGGCAAAAAATATAAAACTTGTTTAAATCTGGGCAGAGAGATAGATAGAGACACCAATATATATCATAATACCATGACTGTGTTGTTTTTTTTTTAATTAGGATTTTTTTGTCCCCATGTTATATTATAACATTACAACATGAGTCCTCATGCTATTGTGAAAAAAGTTAATATTTGTTTAGTCTTGAATTGACTTTTTACTTTAATTTAGAGTTTGCGTTTTCCTTCAAAATTCAGACTTAATTTGCATAAGTTTACATCTTTCCCTTCTAATTGCACAACTGTGACTCTCATGGCATTTGAACTTTTTCCTCATATTACAACTTCATTGTTTTGCTTTCTAATCAGAATTATATCAAGAAAGAAGTTGTGATATCACAACTTTGTTCCCATAACATTCTTAATTCCTTAATAATATTAAACATTAATTCATGCAACATTACAATTGATTGATTTCTTTTTTACAAAATATTTAAATTACAACCCGTTACTCTAGTTTAGGTCTCATGATGCTTGGTACACTATACATGCAGATGTTAAAGTGTTTTTACTCCATTTTTTTTTTAATGTGCAGGAAGCCGTCCTCAACACATATGGTGTTGCACTCAGAGAAACGGTCATTTACAAAAGCCCGCGTACTATATACCACAGAAAATTAACACAGTGAGCAACTTTTAAATAAGTTTAATAAGATTATGTTTAGAGTGTAATTGAACGTTGCATGTTTTCCTGGCTTGGTCTAATATGAGAGCCTGTGGCCTGGTTTCTGTCAGAATGTTTACAAGCGTATTATTGGACATATTTAGTTCTAGATGGGGGGGCAGAGCATGGAGGAGGGGATATGGAGTTGCTCGCTTTGTTTGTTCCAAGGCCAAATGACATCCTTATCGCATCTGTTGTATGTTTGTCTTGTTTATATCACGACTCGGGCTTCTTGAATGCGTGTGTGTGTGTGTGTGTGTTTGCGTGCGCCAAGCCTAAAAGCATTTAATCGGGAACGGGAGAGGGTCTGCAATGGTGGGATGACATCATTGTCCATGATGTCATTTCTTCAGGGTGACTTTGGCACATGAGAGCTTGGCTGGTGAGGTCACACAATCAGTTCAATATGCAATCCCAATTTGACAACAGGTCAGCCGCTCATCATTAGTGACCGATGACGCCGTGACGAATTGGAGTGGGCGATCAGGTCGTTACAATTACCAGAATGTTACAGGTGATATCGTTCATATGCTAGTTAAGAAAGATTGAGATTTGAGAGAAAAACTGCTGCAAGTTACTTAATGCAGATGTTTAGTTAAGGTGTTCACACAAGAAATCACAGTTTCCGTATTTCCAACTGATAAACATAAAATATCAAACGTTAATCATCATGTATACAAGCGCCTTTTTTTAGTACATTAAAAAATGCATAATGGCAGCAATAATTATTATTTTTTTTTATTCTTATTTTTGCTTGTATTAAAACACGTAACTTAACTATTTTACTGAGCCAATAAATAGCTGAAAAAAAAATAATTAAAATATTTGATCACTAGTAATTAGGAAGAGTTATATTTTTCAACAGAGAAGCCCACATAATAATAGTGTCCAGAGTTTTATTATAAATACCCATTTTTCAAAAAACGGATTTTGCATATTATGATAAGCAAACACCTTAACTAAACTCCATAAGAGAATAAGTTTTTTTCTGAAATCATCTACTCCCAATATTAGACAAACCAAATGGTACTATAATACATACTGTATATAATAATCTATTTTTTATAATTATGCCCATTTTTTAATCGATGTGTGTCATTAAATTAATTGCACTAATATGCAGGTATAGTGTAAATTCAAAATGAGCATTAGAATCTTTGTAAACGCAAAAGTTTGAATACAGCTCAACCCAACATAATTTCACATCATTAAAATTCAATCATCTACAAATTAAATTAATGATTTATAACAGCGATTCCCAAAAACTGCATGAGAGCTCAACAGGAGAGCTGCAAAAATCATCCAGTTTCAGTCTTTCTTCAGTTCCTCCAAGTTAATCAGATTTGTCTTTGACAAACACGTCCAGAATTCACACGGAGTGAGTACATTAGTGAGTAAATTGAGAAGACATCATCATTTAAATATATATCATTTTGGGCACACTTGTGTTTGGTGCAGTGCCATCAGACTTTTCTGTAAGTGCCTGGGCTCAATAAAAGTTGCCAAACAAACATCATCGATTTAGGTTTAGGATTCATGAGTGAAAAGATCACAGAGCACATGAAGGAAACCTGGAGAGGATGGCATGCCATATGGGTAGCATATAGGTGGCTGAATGTTGAAAATGAGCTTTTCATTGACAGCAGTAAAGAAGACGTGTGTCATGAGTTGTATAAGAGTAGCTGCTCGATAGCTTAACGGCAACATTTTTTACGATGCAGCCTCGGGGGATGACAAGACAGGCGACGAGGGAATTGTGATTGATTCGACGGGAATTAATTTAAACAAGGGCTGTCACAAACAAATCTTTTTCAAATTGATTATTCTATTGAATGATCGGGTAATTGTGATTTGCTCCAGTAAAATATTGATGGGATGTACTGTGAAGAGGCTTTAGCTTGTTCAGTGTTCGTCTACTTAAAAAGGACCATCCCGGAACCCGCACGTTGTGAAAGGCACTCACAAAAAGTGTCTTTTGCAAAATGAATACACGTCAGTGTAGTCTATAAACACTATTGAGTGATAAAGCGAGCGAATAGTAGGATACAGAATACTATGTTCGCTAATGAGTGAAACAAACAAACAAACAAAAACAATGTAACCTAGTAGTATCTGCCAGCTGGTTAAGTGCTCCAATTCCTCTATGAAAGTTTTCTCTCAAAGCTAACCCAGCTCTGCTTTGCAGACGTGACATTTATCTTATTATTTATTTATTATTAATATTTTTTATACTTTAAAATGACCCCAAACCATGGGCAACTTATTTCTTTCAGCATATTCCCACCTGTCAACTATAGCATTGATTAAGTGTGTGAATCTGCAATAAATCTGTGTAGTAAACAGTCAGTGGCCAAACTTGGTTATGGGAAATGCAAATATGGTTTTAAAATTATTAGTTATAGTTTGGAGGCAGACGTTTTTGTGTTGACGAGTTTTTGTGGTTCACTTTTTTCGCCCCAGCCCTGATGTAAATATTAAGAACCATGACAAGAGGAACATTTTCTAACTGGGAAAAGAGACACAATTTACTCTTCAACATTAGTCAGTGTCTTGTTCAAACTGTAGTTGAAGCAGTAATAGACATTGGGAATTTACTAACTAACACATTCTGTTCCAAAACAATCGTTGCCCTGTCATTTTTTCAGATTTTATCCATTCATCCATCCATCCATTATCTAGAGCCGATCAAAGGATCAAAGCCATCTTTAGGCAGTAGGCGGGGTACACCCTGAACTGGTTGCCAGCCACAATCACACCTTGGGCCAATTTAGAGTGTCTCATTAGCCTGCCATGCATGTCTTTGGAATGAGGGAGGAAACCGGAGAGCCCGGGGAGAACCCAGAGAAAACTCACGCACGCACGGGGAGAGCATGCAAACTCTATGCAGGAACGTCGGAGCTGGAATCGAACCCTAAACGTTTGTACTGCAGTGACCCAACATGATGCCTTGGATTTCACAGAAATAATAATTATAGGAATAAGTGTAAAAAAATGGGCTCTCCTATTTCCACTGTAAAATGATGAATCATCCAGTCGACCAAATGACACAAACTCTAAGACCTTCACATTCACAAAATGTGAACACGTTCCAAATAGTTTAGACCATAAGCAGCATAGCTGAAAAAAAAAGTCATCTCTGCCCTCGTTGACAAATCAAGATGATTCTTGACGGAACCGCCCATTCTTGCCTCTGTTATGCTTAAGTGCAAAAACAATTACATAATGGTTGAATCTTTTACAAATTAGTCATTATTATAGCTGACATTTTGAAGACTTTAGCGCCACCTACGTTTGGTGATATTTTTAAGGTTAATCTTTTGGAAAATCCTATCGAAGCCATTTTATAACATCAAGGACCCCTTCGGAGACATCAAAGGACAATGACGTAATGCCAGTGAGTTAGGGAAAGACAAGGCAAGGCAGGCATCTTTCTTCCAATAACACATTACATACACAAGGTAACGCAATGTGCTTTATATGATTAACAGCGCAACATTTCAAAAGAAAATGTAAAAAAAAAGCACAGCACAAGAAAAACGTTTTACAAAGTAAAAATAGATTTTTTTTCTAAAAATTAAATTGCAAATATGTCTCAGGCATCCTTTTAAAAATATGTACTTGAAAGTTAATTGTAGTTATAAAATGACATTGGAGTTGTTCACATTGTTCATCCCTTATTTTAGGGTGCTCTTTCCTTTTTTTGAAAGGTGTTGCAAAAAAGCCAGAGAGATTAAAAAAAAAGAAAAAAGTGCCCAAAGGTCTTTGAGACTGAAAGTAAAATTCTGTTCAAATTTAGAGCAGTATTTTTACAAAATTCTGAATTGTACATTCTGAGGGGTGTTCTATTTTAGAGGTTCCAATGTCCCTTAAATATGGATTATTATTTATGGTTTTGTAATTTTAATTATGGTTATGGTGATTTTATTTAATTTTGAGTTCATTTTTTTTAAAATATAGTTAGTTTAAATTATTTTTCACAGTGGCTTTGTTAATTTTTATTTGTTTGACTTTTTTCAAAAACAGAGTGTTAGTTTTAGTTTTAAAAAAAAATTTTTACATGTGTGCAACAATAAAAAAACACAACGTAAGTATTGGGTAAGATTTTTTTTTTAAAGAAGTATGATATTACAACATTTTCATAACACAGTATACAGACAAACAGTCCACAGACTTTGAATTGCAACAAGTGCAGTGCATATTACCGCTTCTAAAGTTAGATGCTTGCATGCGCCCTAATTATAATAAAGCTAGAATGCCTTGTTTGCCAAGTTGTCAACTTCTAAATTGAATTTGGGAATTGGAATCTTGTTGAAAATTATTAAATCTAGTTGTACAGTGTACTATTTTTTTGTACTGTCTACACTTTTTTTTCATTTATTACACAAAAAAAGGACATCACTTTTTCCCTAGCGTTCCACTTTGGGATAAGTTAAATGACAAAAGCAGGGGAGCCATTGTAGCCAAAGCCACGTACAAACACGTCTCCTCGGAGTGACGTGATTTGCTGGCTCATTTTTATTGACGGCTGCTTAATGACGTCGCTCCAGACGACGACTCAAATTTCTTTTTTTTCAAGCTAATGGCCGTGCAGTAATATCGAAATAAATACATTTAAAACCAAAGGCTCTTGTATTAAATTAATTGCCATTTTTGTCATAACTATAGTGAGTTTTATTTAGTTTTATGGACATAAAATGTAGTTTCACTTAGTTTTGTTCTTTTTAAAAGCATTTTTATTTTTATCTTATTTCATTAACAAAAATGTTTTTTTTTCAATTTTAGTTTTTATTATTGCTTTAGTTTCCGTTGACTAATATAACCTTGTCTTGAATATACCTGTATACGTACGTAAACAATCCCATGGCATAAATGCATCTTTGCATGAACATGTGTTCTCTCACACACACGCGGACCATCTATTCTCATTAGTACCCTGATGCAGTCTGCAGAAACCAAACTCAACGTGTGCCAAAGTAATAAACTTGCACTCCCCTCCTGCCATTACCTCACCGTCATGATATCACACCAGTGTCTCATAGTGATGACATCACACTAGCAGATTCGCAGACAGGCTTAAATATATGACACTTTGCGACAAGGCCTCCAGCCTCGAAAATCCAAGGACGAAATGCAGACAACGAAACCTGAGATGAGACCGTCGTGTGGCATTATTTTATTTTTATGTACACTCATTGGTTGATTTTTAAGTTTGTCTTTCATTGTTTAAACGCGGATTGCTTCGGCTTTCTTGTCACGGACGGTGACGCCAGCTCTTTACGTATCCATTCTTGTCGAGTGCGGTCAATGTTCGCTGACGTGCAGCATTTACCGCATCGCTTAAAAAGGATTGCGTTTAAAAGCCAATGGGTTTATTGACTACGCGCGTCAGGTCGGAACATCCGGGCTAATACCTTCAGATCTGGCTTGTTTTTAAGTTCAATGGAAAAAAAATACTGACATAAAAAGCAGAGATCCATCACAAGTACAATTTCGCTAAAAGACTTATTCGAGTGGTTATTTTATGAAGCTGCTGCATCCATCCATCTTGTGAGGTAAGTTAAAGCCAATACATCTGGTACATGTCACTGCTGCGGACTCACTAGGCCTTTTTTTCTTGGACATATCATTTCGCATTTCTGCCTGTCACTCTCATCCGCAATCTGGTTTTCTCTTCAGACACCAGAACCTGAGAGGACCTAAGAAGATGTAAAAATGATTCCAGCAAAAAAGATACTTTACTTAGTTTATCCCCCCCGGCATCATTTACAAAAGACGTGAAGACAGAGGTTTGGGATTAAAACTTCAACGACCCTCTAAAAAGCGAAGTGTACTGCGGTTGTCTACGCAGTGGAAAAAGTATTCCGAGGGAGGTAAAATAAGTGCACACGAATAACACAGCGCATGCGGCGGCGTACGTACACATTTTAATGGCTTGTTCTTTTCTCTACGCCACAGCATGCAGATTTTCAAGGAATTAGTCTAATGACTTTGCACCTATTGATCTCCGCATCCCCTTGAGGAGATATGGATTATCATTTTAATGGTTGAAGATATTTTCTCTCTCTCTTTAAAAAAAAAAGTGCTACAGAATCCGTTTGTATTCATGGCAACTTGACTTCTTTAAAGTGGATGATTTACTGATCAGAATTGAAGCAGATAGACCTCTTCAATTCTGATCAGTTGCCATTGATTTAAAATTTGCGGAACGGTGTATTTAAGTAGGCTAAATTCTGGTCTGGAGTTCAGGAATTGTCAGATGTACTTTGTTCACACACTGGATGATAAGACAATTCTAAGATAATCAGCAATGTAGTTCCCTCCTGTTTTCACCCCCAAAATTGAAGATCAATCGGTAGAAGTGTGAATTTTGAAAGACGTCACTTCAGGGAAAGACCGCAACGTGCATGGAGGAAGTTGGATGGAACAATTCACTGGTTTCAAAATAGTTTGGAACGCTTTCTATTATATTTTAAACAGGACTGGACTGGAAGTTATGACTTTCTTTGTGAAAATTGTCGGGTAATGAAATGAACAGATTGTGGAAGCCCCACACCTGATGCACATTAGGAGAGGCAGAGCTGTGGTTGGGGAAAGCCCCGTTTCTAACCATAGTGGAAGTGACGAAAGTCATTCAGAGTTGCAGTGCTAAAATGCCAGGTGTTTGAGCTACGCAGATCATCAACATTTTCTTCTGCTGGTCACAAGACAGCTAACGTGGTGATACCAAGACTTGATTTTCTTCGATGACCTCATCTTGTTTCACTGGGTGACACCAAGGCTGGGGAGGTTTTCCTGTAACACTCCTGAGGAAGACATGCAGCAGGCATCCGAGACATATGCCCAAACCACCCGCAACGTGTTTCACTCAATGCGGTGGAATATAATCTAATCTTAGTCGCCCCCAGGGTGAATGAGTTCCTCACCCTAAAATGGTCAAATACACATTCAAGTTCCTCAGTCTGCGACAGTGACTATAGATTGACTGGGTAAAATCCGGATTGTTCCAAAGTTGCGGGAAGTACAAGTAAATTAGTGTCATAAGAGTCGCATGTGTTTGTGATGAGTTTTGCAGATGATATTAACCGATCCCCTTTAGACCTCCAACGAGCTCTGGACTTTTTACAGCAGAGGTTAAAGTGGTCAGAATCACAGCTCCACATGTCAGTCCACAGTTCAATGACTGAATTAAATGAAATCAAAAGGGTGAGACTCCGAAAATGTGAATTGCATATCGTGGAAGAGCGACTGCTAAAGTCACCTAACTGCCTAACAACTTCTGATCAAAGTTTCCTGCCTTGATGGCTTGAACCTTCGAGATCAGAGACAGAGATAAACTGGAATTTTTGAGGTCTCTTAAACAAACATATAAACACATTTCATACACAAAAGTACTTATTCTAATTACAGCCCTGAACATGTGCTGAGCAGTCTCTAATTTCTCCCCGAGCAGAGAGACTCGCAAAGCCGTCTGCGGCCAACCGACAGTCGGCAGATATAATTACTGCATCATCTATGGTTGGTGCTAGCCTACAGTGAGAGCGGGAGGCAGTAAGGAACAGGGAGATTGATCGGCGTAAACAATAATTAGGCTTGTAGACGCTGGATTGGATCTACTCGGTGGGACATGGTGCAAAGGGGAAGAGAAAAGGAAAGAATGGGCTGATGAAAGATGTGAGACAGGACAGGACGGCCTCTAGATGTACCAGACGTTTGGATTTAAGCATAACATGTTGAAAGAATTATGAATTTGCCTCAGAGCCTTTGAATCATTATCTATAGTGTCCTGCAATCGTTTTCTGCAAACTCTACCCACCTGTTGATCAATGGTGGCCAGAATGTTTATGATGTGGCTCCTTTTGGAGTTTTTTTATTAATGTAACAGGATTGCACATCTGAGGAATAGCGCTACTTCTTTCTGGTCAATGGTGTTGCAGATTCTAAAAATGATAAAAGTGCCACAGTGTTGTTACTCCCATTTCAAAACATGGCTGCACTGCAACTATGTGGTTTGTAGCAAAATTTAGATTCAATATGTGTATAATTTACGGTTTGTAAACCCCCCCCCCCCATTCTTTTTCACGTAATGCAAATCAAACAAGATTCACCCAATTTGGGGCTGAATTAAACAAGTCTCAGCTCAGTTTGGATCTAGGTCATCATAGCAGCATCAAAATGGATACATTTCAAATCGGAAAAAAGATTCTTGGCACACCACTTGGCAAGAAAATTCTGAAAAAGTGGATAGACAGGTTAATAATGTACCTTCAGTCATTTGCTGGAAGAGCATCTCATTGTTTTGCCTGTCACTACTATATACGTGGTTGGAATACATAAATTTACACCCAAAAAAAAAATTTAAATTATTGAAATATAACACACCTGACGACCTCTCACGCCACGGCACACTGGTTAAAAACCGCAGTAAATATACAGCACACTATTCATGTTACTGGGGTGCTGACACTTCAGCGGGTTTTGGGTGTTGTTTCAGTTGTTCCGCAAAAACGATTTAAACATTTTCCTGATTAATACCAAATGGTCCCATTGACATCAAATTATTTGTTTTTTGATACCAAAGTCCAGATGAAACCCACAAGACTCAGGTCCATGCATCAGACACTGCAGCCATGGAAATAGCATTCAGCCAGAGGCCTCCCACAGAGCAACTGATGCTGGGAATTAGGAGTCACCACTTTCGGGTTGGTGTGAAAGGGGTGGGGGGGATTAGGAATTTACGGGAAGAAGTATCTCCCTAGTGGGACAATTGCCGGAAAAAAAAAAAACGCGGGAGCGTGTAAAGCATGAAACGCAACATCTTACAAGTGAGTGAATGGCATTACACGGATTTTTGCATTCCCGACATTCCTCGCCACTACATTTCCAGTCAGCGGCGAGGCATGCTATTCCAATGCTCTGACATCATCCAGGGGTTCCACGCTCCGTTCCACAATCTGCCTGCTGCTAGCTCACAATCCCACCCATATTTGGAAGCGAGAGGAAGGGAATCCCAGCTGATGACTCAAAGGCCTCGGCTGCCAATGGGAATTCACTACACATCTGTTTTTCAGGGCAAGGGTATGTACATGCGCGTTTGTGTGCATGAAGGCCTTTCACATACATATCGTTATCTTAGGGAGCTCAACAACTCAAAGCCTAAATGTGCTTATGTGTTAAATAATACAATACTATATTTGTAAAAAATAAATGGCACCTTGAGTGTTGCCTCTAAATTATGATGATATTTGAGACTCGAGACACCCATGACAGCAATGAATAACCGTGTGAGTTGTTAAAATTAGCCTGAAGTGCTATGGCGGGGGGTGTGAAACTCTTTTTCACTGACAGCCACATCAGCATAATGGTTGTCCTCAAATGGTCAGCTGCAACTCAATGACAGTGTAAATGTAATTCAAAAGTAAACAAATCTAATGTCAAATAATTGTCGCTGCAGTCATGCTTACTTTTAAATCATCATCATCATGGTTGGGGGGGTTGTCAGAGGAGCCTATACCAGCGGACTATGCGAACCATCACTGCGATCCCGCTCTGCCCGCAAACAAGTCAGGCAGATGACTTAATTATTATTGTTAATTATTAATGTTAAATAACTATGAATATATCACTACTTATTCAAGTTGAAAATATTGTAAAAATGTTTGCTAGTCGCTGTCCGGTTAAAAAACACACATTAGTCAATCAATCAATAAATCAGTATCATCAAACACTTTTAGTTACATTAATGTAAATGTGCTAAAAAGGCCTCTATTGTATAAAAAATCACAATTAAAGCTGGCACAAAACTGTTGAACAGTAAATCAACATTAAGTGCAAGAACTCATTTTGTGTATGTTTTCTCACTCACCTGTCTTCCTCTGCAAGGAGTCAATCACAACAACCAATGTCCAATTAAGCCACCATACGTGTTTGAAACACTCTTAAGCGTCGTCTATATTCATCTTTTTAGAGGACACGGATTTAACAATCTTCATGCATTTTAAACAAACTGTTACTACCGTGGAAAATGATTCAATAAATCACTCTTGTCAATGTACCTCTAAACTCGATATGGTGGAACTCGTGATACGCTCTTCTTCACAATTCCATGCTCGGGCTTGGAGGCGTTGGTGAGCGATGACTGCCATCTTGTGGTCAATACTGGTATTACATCTTTCAATGGCTCATTTCAGCAATGAGACGAGGCCTGGGCGGCACGGTTAGCACAATCGCCTCACTGTGCAAAGGTGCAAGGTTCGACTCCGGCTTGGGCACTCCTGTGTGGAGTTTGCATGTTCTCCTCCATACCTGCATGGGTTTCCTAATACAACTAATGGATTATAAGATTAAGAGCTAATTATTTTCGACAATTGTTAAATCGTTTTGATTTGTCTTTTTGGAATTAAACCTGTCCAACTGTCCGGAATTTCAGTTTCTCAACAGTACATACAAACAGTTTCTTTTGTCCTCTTTAAAGCAGACTCATAACTGTGCTAAAATGAAATAAACAAATACTTTTACTTTGGAAAATAACAATCAACATTTTGCCTATTTTGTAATTTAAACACGATGAGGTTTTTTTCTGTGCATTATATGTACCGTATTTTCACAACCACAATAAGGCGCACTAAAAAGTCTTACATTTTCGATGGGGCGCCTTATAATGCCGTCGCACCTTTTATATGTGCACTGAGTTCCAAAATCTGAGATGTCAGTGGGTGACAAAGCTGAAGAGATGGTCACGTTAGCTGCTGACGCTGATCAAGTTGCTAGCTAGCTAGAAGCTAACTGCCCAAAAACACTCACTTGCTTTCAAATAGCGGCGATTCAGTGCCCTTTCTTTGTCATCTGTATGTCTTTAGAGTACGTCCTCGTTTCATCACAGAGATATGTTCCTACAGTGGTCGGAATTTAGCCTACCGTAGTATATCACAAATCAGCGGTAACATCGTCACTGCAGTACAAATCTGTACGAAAAAAAATTAGATATAAAATAATCTACTGAAAAACAATAAGTAGTGCGGTCACTGAGCATGTCAACATTTTCTTAGGCCTTTGCTTTACTTTCCTGTGGCCGCTCCAGCTGAGTGTTCTGGTGCTTGAACACATTTTTGTAGACAAAGTAAATGTAGAGGAAGCAAACCTAGCCATTCGACCTGCTTGGAAACGTGACAATAATGATTTTGAAGCAGAAGCGGGCTACGTAGCAATAATCTATATTGCATATATATACATCATTCCACATGGAAGGAGAACGCAATGCTTGAGGACTGAAGGCTACGCTCGTGTCAACACCGAAAGTTGGATTCAGGTTTATGAAGCAACATGGAGCTCTAAATTTGGAAACACATTGTTAACGTCTGCGTGCTGATGACAGAAGACACGGGTCTCTGGGGTTGTGTGTGGTCCGGGCTATCTGAAAAGGCTGCTGTTGTTCTCCCAGGCAGCCAGACACGCACACGCGCTCCCTCAAGCAGGCCTGAGAAATAAAGAAAGCTTTCATGGAATATTCTGTTTAGCTGCAGAGACAGATGCATATGATACTCCCAGGACCCATAAAACAAGTTATTCACAGACAATATCGTGCCCACGCTGGGTTTGCCTCGTACTACAAGCGGCATAAATTCGGATTTCAACAAGGAATTGCGTGTTCTGAGAAAACGTTGCTAAAATTGGTGATTAGACCTCTAAGGCAACTTCATGCTGACATGAAAAAGTCAGTGAAGAACTGAAAAACAACAACTATAATGCAGTGGTACCTTGAACAAGTTAAAGGACCGACAGTGTCCAGATAGCCTATATTTCACTTAATATATACTGTAGGACAGAGAAAATGAAACTGGTGATCCTTTCTTCTAAAGTTTCTGTTTTGGAGTAATGATTGAATAAAGTTCATCTGTCTCCTATTTATATTTGAAATTGTTGATTTTTTTTTTTATTTATTTTTTTTTTTATCACTGACAGACTATTAGGACGTCATTTTTTCACGTGTAACATGATGGTGTCTCCACCTAACCTGCATGGCTATTTTTTCTTTTTCCTCTTTGACAGTTATTTTCCTTCCTGAAAAACGACAATCGTGAGAAAATAAAAATATTACACGCAAAGAAGAATATACACTAGTAGTTATGTTGACTTAGACGCACTAATTTAAAGCAGAAAAAAAAGCTACAGGCGCTCCTTGGTTTATGACTGTCCAAACATGACCACTGATCAACCTAGAACAATCTTTTTTTTTTTTTTTTAATACAAATATTTCCTGCTACACCAGCATAGATTCGAGACTGGTGTCATGCATTTGAGTCCGTCTGCCTGCATTGTTTGACAAGAACGAGCACTAAGTAAAAATGTCGACTGCTACATACGAGTCGTGTGCAAGCTGACACACGCTCAAAGATGTCGCATACTTGTGTATGTACAGTAAATGACAATTTGTTCTTTTAAAACATTGCATGGATATTTACTAAGGGTTATATGGTGGTTATAGGACTTCTAAAAATATGTTGTGCACAGTATATTAATGATGTGTTTTCTGTACTTGTAGAGCCAGAAAAGCCCTGTAAACCTAAAATAGTACAAGTGACCCCCGCAGAATTATATAAAAGGGATGACACAGCTTACAGTCATCTATTAAGCAGGAAAACACACATCATGCATCCTACACATCTCCAGTGGAGCGCTCACAGAAACAAATGAATGGTGCAGCTGGGGAAAGAAGAGGGAAAAAAAACAAGTGACTCATTTGACCCATAGAAAACCAACAGGGAATTAACAGTCATATCCTGAGCTGAGTGAGAGAGCAAGCACCCAAGATGATGAAGAGTCATACTAGTAAAATCAAACCAAAATGCCTTCTGGTGTTGCCTCCAATTTTATAACAAAAATAATGTACAATGCAATTTCTTTGTTTAACTCTTGTCCACCCCGCGGTCATACACTTTTTTTTTTTTTATCAATAGTTTTCCATGACTTTTCCCAAATTTTCACTTAGTTACCAATACTGAAGTCATTGAAGGACTCAGAAATAAGTCTGCATTATGCGCATCCATGATAAGGGTCTAGGAAATAGTCGAAACTTCTACTTAAAAACTCCTCATTGATGGAACAACATTGTCCTTCTGTTTTGTTTGCAAATATTTCAGAAACCACAGTGAGCGGAGAGAGTAGGACTTGGCGTCATTTGAATTTGAACGACTCCAATTCCTTGTTTTAATTCCGGTTCCAAACGATTCCCGAATCTTTTAGGGGGCAGGGTAAAAAATGTTGGCATGATTTAAATCATACCAAATTATGGTCATCCATTTGTTTAGCCTGCCCGTGGCCTTCATTGTACAACAGTATTTACTCTTTGTGTGGTGAGACAGATGAAGAGAGGAATTTGGTTCTCTACTCATTGCTCACTTTCTTTCTCAACCAATTACAGATAATTTAATAAGATGTGAAATGAAGGTCCACTTCGTATTAAATACTGGAAATGTGGTGACGATTAATTTGTGCATTTGTTTTGTGTTTTATGGCTACTACGCTTATATAAACTGTACATAGTTAATTTCAATATGTTGTGATTCTACACCCAGTTTGGTGCTGTATTTTAAATAAATACAGTACAGCCTATATAAGCATTATTCAATGTACTTTACATTCTGATGGTTGTAGTGGAAAACAATGACTTGACAGAGCAATTTTAAAAAATGCCCAAAAAAAGATTAGCATCTCTGAATTTTCAAGGTTTTACAATCAACAAAATATGGCACATTTTGTTGTATGACAAGTGAGTGCCAAGTAGTATTTGTCGAAGGCCTTGATTGACCCCAAGCGTCATTATTGGAGAACTACACTAAACGTGACGTCACACCAGCATAGACCACTTTATGACATTGAGGGGTAAACAAGGGAAGTACACTGCTTAAATAGCGTGTATTTTTACATGAATGTCAAAATGAGTGGACACCACCCTCTTTATAACGCAAAAAAACTTCAAGAGTCTTAAAAATGTATCAAATTTATCTACTAAAAGCCATTAAAGCTGCAACTGTGGTGAACTCCACCCCTGTGTAGAAATAGTGGATGTTCGCGGAGAAGCGCCTTTTCTGAAGCCATTTCAAAACACACTCGTTGACGTTTCGCAGTCGTTCGAGTCTTGTTTGCTGTCGTTGTGCGTAGAATGAAAACCACAGTGTGACAAATCAAATCATTCTAAACAAGCGCATCAAATACGTGCAGAACAATACCTGTGTTATAACTGTTGCTTGTAAATTCATACGACATTGACTTTTTATCTCAAGAGAAGTTATCTTAGCACGGTCATGCTAGCGCACTACCAAGGCGTCACGGCTTTCGAAGATTTCAGAGAATTGTCGAGCACTGAATGTCATGTTTTCTCTCGTAGGGATCCCCTCATACACCTCCCCCATGGCAACTTATCTCCAGCCAGCCCTCAACAAAGCTGTGGACGCCCCCCAGTGAGGAAGAGTTGACTTAACGGGATCAAATAAGATATATTAAAATAGAATAGAATAAGACGGTGTGCAGATAAAAGCATGATTATAAATCAGCTAAAAGAATATTTAAAGGCTTACATCTCAGGTGGATACAAAAGACATGCACGCAACGGGAGCTACAAAAAGTATTTTACGTAGACATTTGAACTTTAAAAACTATATTTGTACTTTAAAAAATATCTACTTATCGTCTTAAATATTTAGTAAATTAAAGAATATATTTTACATAATAGGTATTATGTTAAAAATAATATTTTGGTGCTCATTTTCCTAAATTATTGGCGAAACAATTGCTTTACATAAAGTTTAAAAATGGAATGAAGTGTGCTTTTAAATCAACCACATTAACGTTTTATTTAACTATTTTCATCATCGTATTGGCCCTGCTTTTAATGTTTAAATGTAGCTTCCAAGCTAAAAAAAATTGCGCCCAAAGTAGGGCTGATCCTCGAAGACTTGAAAACTCAAGGAACTGATAAAACGTATAGATAACAAGTAAAAATGCTTGGAGCCGCCGTGCTTCCCCGCCCCCCTCCCTCGCCATCTTATCGATCACACCGGGAGGTAGCGCCATCTCAATCAAACAGCCCCGCGCACAGCTGAGCGAAGTCGTCTGGGAGAAGAACAACATGCGAGCCTTCCTGCTCCTACTGGTCCTGGTCGGCGTAGACGCTGTCCCCCAGGAGCGGCTCCTTCTCGGCGCCCTTGGCCTTTCCGAGCGGCCGGCCACCCCCAATGGTCCCCCCGGGTCCCGACCCCTGCGCCACGACGTCCCCCCGGCGCTCTGGAGGATGTTCCGGAAGTCGCAGCGCGTCCAGGCCGACGAGGGCGAGCCGTGCACGGTGTCGGAGTACGGCGTCCGTGGCAACATCATCAGATATGTGCAAGACCAAGGTAGGCATTGGTGGCGTGCACCAAGACCACGACGTTATGTGGCTTCCGACAACATGTGATCTGTAATCGCGTGTGAACACGTGTATTCGTGTCTGTTTCCGTTTGTGTTATCGTGCGTGTGCCCACGTGTACTTTGGCTTGTCTGTTTCTCCGTTGCAAAAAATCAAACGTGTATCGTTTCCATGCTTGTGTATCAATGTTCATCTGTCTGTGTGTGTGTGGGGGTGTGTTTGTGTGCGTGTACACACACGTCTGTCCACCTATCGTTTGTTTGTGTGTTCCTGAATGACTAATTATGTTTTCTGTGTGCATGTGGCTGTGCAGGCGGTGTTGTTTTGGGTTCTGGCGTGGCGTGCCCAGGCTGCATGGACCAGCATCTGTTTTTTAATCTTGCCGCCCTGGAGTCATTGGAAGTCTTGTCTCTGGCCCAGCTGCACGTCCACTTCCTGTGGAGGTCTGGGCCAAGGGACTCCGGGAGGATGGCGGCGACCCTGCTGCAAAGCGGTCCCACCATCAGTGCCGTTCTCTACAAGGTAGTCCGGCCCACACTGAAGGGTGCTGACCCTCGGGTCAACCGCCGCCTTCTCCTGTCCCAGTCAGTCCGGCTGGGCCCCGAAGGGGTGTCGGTCACCTTGGACATCACCTCGCTGGCTGAGTCCTGGCGCCGCCCGGCACGCAATTACGGTCTGTTTCTGGAACTCCGGCCTCTGGATGCTGATATGTATCAGTCTTGGGCGCCGCAACCTGTGCAGGCCTCACTGGTGGCTGTGTCGCTCCACCCGCAGCAGTGTCGTTCCCGGCAGCGAAGGAGCGCTGCCCATGTCCAGCCCCCTGTGTCGCCCAGCAACATTTGCAAGGCCCGCCGCCTCTATGTGGACTTCAAGGATGTAGGGTGGCAGGATTGGATCATTGCACCGCAGGGCTATGTGGCAAACTATTGCCACGGCGAGTGCCCCTTCCCTCTCAGCGACAGCTTAAACAGCACAAACCACGCCATCCTGCAGACTCTTGTTCACTCGCTGGATCCAGGAAGCACCCCTCAATCCTGCTGCGTGCCCGTCCGCTTCTCGCCCATTTCCATGCTCTACTATGACAACAATGACAACGTGGTTCTGCGCCACTACCAGGACATGGTGGTGGATGAATGTGGATGCAGATGACCGGAGCCCAATATTCCCCTCCACTCCCAGGTCTCGCTGCCCTGCCAATTGTCAACTGGCCATTTTAAGATGATGCTAATAAAGTTTTGAAAGAAACATAGGGAAAATGTGAACTCCTTAATAGACAAGAGGCACAAGAACTTTGCAAATAATCAAGGATACAATGCAACCAACTATTTCTAACAGAAACCGCTGACCTATTTGCTATTGGATGTATGCCACAGAAGTGAGACTTTGGGCATGTAATCTTGTCTGGCTCAACTATTTTCAGATGCTGTTATCTCTTGCCGTTCTGTTAGATTTTTGGAAATGCGGAACATAGCACACGAAAAAATTGTCTCCACTCTTGTAAACATTTTTGTAATGCCAGCAAAAAATATCTAAGAATAATTCCATTCAATACATATTAGGAGCTTTGGAACCAGTTACAAGGAGTCGTGCCACCTATAACAAATCATCTGTTCTAACTCTGTGTTATATTAATAAAATTTGACTTGAATTTAATTAGTGATGCATTGATTTATTTAATCCCACATTTAATCAATAAAAAAAACATTTCTTTAATGACACTTATTTAATTATCTAGTGGAGCATTCGTTTATTTATCAGATTTTTTTAATTCCACATTTCATGAATGAATAAAATAATTAATTAATGACAACTTTAATTAAACATTTTATGGTGTATTTATTTAATTTTAGCACTTTTTGGGGGAAGAGGCCACCTCCACAGCTATGGTCCAGGGAAACTGTTGAGATGGAAATTGGCTTCATCTAGTGTACACAAGGGGAATTGCAGACGGGCGTTCACTTCACTGCTGTATTTTGTTGTACGGTGTCACGTGGTACGGGTGATTTTGGTACAGGCAAGCGTGAGTTTGTCCGTTTTTTGTCCGAAGTCAGATGGGTTAGGTCCCAGCACCACACGACCGCTCCCCTTAGCAGGATAAGCGGTACTAAAACATGGATGTTTGTATTTTTCATTTTCTTTCCATTGGACGCAGTGTCTTTGCATGGCATGGTCCTTTAGCGCCCTCTGCTGCAGAACAGAGTGAAGTACCGGTCCTGTCCTGTTTGTCTTTGGCCCGCGTAAGAAAAAAATAAAATCATGTCGTATTATGTTGGTAAGTGCCCACATTACCGTATTACATGCTTAGCTCGACGGCTGTATGTAGGGCTGAGAAGGTAAGTTTAAAAATGCATTGCGATACAGTTAGTAGTAACTGAACCTATTAAAAGTGTCAGGAACGAAATTCAAATAATGGTACCAGTATTAAACTAATGTAACTTGATGAAGAAAATCCATAATATGGTAATAATGACAATGAATGTACTGTATTGAAACATCAGTAAAATATATATATAATATATATATTTACTTTAGCAACGTGACAAAACTTCCCTAAAATGAAAATCTGTCAAAATGCAAAGTGTTGTTGGAAAGGCCACTTCAATTTAAGTACTACACAGCAAAAATTTTGAAAATCAGATGAATCGCTCCGGAGAAATTGAGCTTTGGTTTGTGGGTGAAAACAACCTTTCTGGTGAATGCTGTTGTCTTATGTTGCCTATAGAAAAGCTGGTAAGAAAAGCACCTTCAAAATCAAGTCAAACTGTTTAATTTCATTATTTCACATGATAGCTGAAAAACAATTTCCCTTATCGATGTATTTGGCCTTGCTAAATTCAACTTAAAACTTATTTTTCATTAAAATGTTCATGTAAAGGCCCTATTTAGCATAAACTGGCACAAAAATATTTTTGGGAAGTTATAGACTGTATTGTTTTTTTCCGAAATAAAAGAATTAGTGCAGCAGGATGAGCGACTGGTTCCCCAATGTCTTCACACTACAGAGGTGCAGGGTTCCATTCCAGCTCTGGCCTCCCTGTGAGGAGTTCACTTTTTCTCCCCGGGCCTGCTTGGGCCATATGACAGAATTTGTTGCTGTGCATTCTTTAGGTTTATCGAGCTTTCTGAGGTACTCAGTATAACCAGAAGTGGATCTAAATTTAGCTGGGCACCAAAAATCTTTGAATAACATGAAAATATTTCAATCCATATCTCATCTAATTTCAGGCAAAATACATACTATGCGCTGAATCCGCTTCTGCTTGGTCACATTTATCACATACAGTTGAAACATCAGGAAAAATTCCATGTAGCTTTGAATACTGTAACCTATATAAAATTTTAAACTGAATAAAACATTGACTAGTATTGAGGGAGCAGTTACAAGCATATTTCAAACTCTTATCCCAGATGTCTTTCTCCCAGTCCCATTTTATGCAATCCATATTAATTTGTCCTAGCCCATTTAATTGATCATATATAAATTAGATTGTGCACCTTTTTGTTATACAGTCTCTGAGACACTGATCAAGTTTATCAGGTGTTGCATTTTCAAAACTGATGACGAGTCCTAACAAAGTGTTTAATCCGGAGGTATCTAAAGAAGGCCTTTTTTTGACAGTTCATATTTCTCTTGAAGCTGCTGAAGCGAGGCAAATGATCCCTGAATGTACAGATCGGCAACACAATACAGTCCAAATTCCTTCCATTGACTGAAGGCAGCATCCAGAACCGAGGGAATAAATGACGGATTTGCAGCTTGTGGCAATGTAAAGGACAGAGGCCTGATCTTAAATTATTTTGCAATTTGTTTCCAGATCTGTATGGAATTGCCTATAAATAGAATAGCACCAATCGAGTAGGTCCTCCCTTTCCATGTCCAGCCCGCTTGACAGCACAATTGTCTCATCCAGCCAGAAGAAGAGAGTGAATGTTTGCCACCCAATAACAGCGCATGAAACCTGGGAGGGCCATATTGCCCCCCCCCCCCAATTCATTGCATGCTCGGAATAATGACTAGATGATGATGATGATTATCATTTATCCGAATACAGTGCAGTACAATAAAAAGTAACAATGCTTTGTGAATGGATGTTTTTTCATGTTTTATCACACGTTACAATCTGCTGTGCTTTGAACAAATTTAAATAGAAACACCAAACAACACCTGACAAGTGTTATCTCGAAAACAACATATTTGATGAATCAAATTTGACAAGTTAAATTCTCAACTTGATTTATTTGACAAATAGAATGCCTAACACGATTTATTTGACCGATTGAATGTCTAAATTCATTTATTTGACGTGGTGACGGAACAACTTCTTGATGTGTTTCCAGATTTCTTTCATCTTCACTCCATATATGATTGGATTGAACAGAGGATTGTACACCACGACTTGCAACATCATGACCAGGCGAACGCTCTTTGGAAGCTCTGACTCCAATTTGTCCACAATGATGTCAAACGCAACCAAGCAAGAGAAACAGATTAAAACCATTAGGTGAGGTGAGCAGGTGTGAGCTGCCTTTTTCCAGGCTCCGCCACAACTGCGATACGAGGCAATAAATATTTTGATATATGAGTAGAGAATAAACAGCACAGGGAGAACGGCAACATTGATAAATACTAACACAGCGTAAGCAAACAAAATTCGTGATCTGACGCAGTGAAGCTTATTCACAGAATTGTTACAGAAAATCCCCCCGGAAATAAACTTGCACATTTTTTGCTTTCCATTAATGAAAGTTGCTAACGCAATCTGGCAGGCGGGAAGAAACCAGGCCAAAGCCAAAAAAATAGTGACCCTGGTTGTGCTCATGGTAGTTGCATATTGCATCGGCTTGCAGATGGACACGTACCTATCGTAAGCCATGGCTGACAACAGAAAGAAGTCTGAAGATTCTAAAGTGTAGAAAAAGAACAACTGCAACATACAACCTGTGTGAGAAATTCTCTGCCTGTGAGACAAGACATCCACTAAGAGTTTGGGGTAGATAGCGGTGCTGAGCAAAAGTGAGTTTAGAGACAAAGCTGCAATGAAAATATACATGGGCTCATGAAGGTTCCTGTGGATCCAGATGAGACAAATAATGGTGCCATTAGAACAGAGGATGACCACATATAGCGTCAACAACACTACAAAGTAAACATATCGGTACTTATCCACATCCACATAGCCAGCAAGACTTATGAGGACGTGTGTTCCATTCATCATGTTTCATTCACGTGCACAATGCACACTGGTGGTCAAGAGTGTCAAGTCTTTTATGATGGCTACTGAGCCTCCATGGATCTCATTAAAAGCTGCTGTCATGTCAACAAATTCCCTTAAGTACCATTTCACCTTTGTGTTGTTTGTTGAATTGACCTGTCCGCCACATACAGAAGGATCAAACATTTGGATTGTCACATTATACTGTGATATGACAAGAAAGAAGCCCCGTGGAAGGCAATCATGGAGTCAAAGGTCAAAGAATAGTGCCAATAACATTCTGCCCATTTATAGGTTGCAAAAGCACTAGTTTTCCAGGTTGGAAACTTTTGACCCAAGGTATGTGCTTACAACTCTGCTTTACTGATTCCCAAATATTAAAAATCGACAACACCATTGATAAAAGAAATAGCCTCTTAATATTCTACTTCAAACAAAGTTCAACAGAAAATGCTCGTTCTCTTTATACACACCATCTTACCTTGTTATCAGAAGAGTTTTGGTTCTTCTTATGCATTAAATGACAATGTGAACAAACCCGTTTTAAAGTACTTCATAGAGTTGAACAATACAGCAACATTCGCTTTTATTAAAAAAAAAAAACTAATAATAGCCTACAAGTATTAGACTTGCATGATTTCACATACAATTTTTTATTGTTCTGTATAAAGAACAACTGTATGTCAACAATTTTGCTGCAGGCTTACATATTTGTTTAAAAAAAAAATCAGCTGATCCACACGGTCTGAGAGCAAGACACTTGTCAATGTGCGCCTCAATCTTAAGTAGTAGTTCTCTGAGCGTGAGATTCACGATCGGGCACAGAAATGGCATACATGAGCAAAAAACAAATACAATTTGAGTCAAAATAACATTCAAACTTCCCCAAAAAATAGCAGGATTTGGGGAATTTTAAATGATATATTTCATGAATTTTACTGATTCAGTTGATCAATAACGTATAAAAATGATGTCCAGGCCCATCGATTAAACAGATGTTTCGTCACACCCCATTCACAAAATCATTTTTATATCTTTTAATTGGCCAAACATAAAGGTACAGCAGTGAAGAATATTTCATAGATACTGCTGTGCTGTATTTTATTCATCCGGTGTGGGAATGATAATTATGGCAACATGGTGGTTGACTGGTTAGCACACCTGCCTCAGAGTTCGCACCCCCTTGGTTCCTGCCAGGACAGCGGCCTTTCGGTGTGCCGTTTGGATGTTCGCTGCGTAGTTGTGTTTTTTTTCTCTGAGGACTCCCACACTTCAAAAACATGGATGTTTGGCTAAATTCAAGATTCTAAATTATCAGTAGGTGTCTGTCTGTCTGTCTTTATGTGCCTTGCTATTGGCTGGTGACCAGTGCAGCGTGTGCCACACCTCTGTTCTGAAGTCAACTAGGGATAGGCTCCAGCAGGCCCATGACCCTATTGAGGATAAGCGGTACACAAAATGGATGTATGGATGGATTATTTATTACGGACTGTATTAAGATACAGTACATGTCTTGTTTTGACAAAAGAGACATTTTACTTTCAAGAGGACACTCCTTTTCCCATTAATTTTCATTTGGTGATGCAAACTTGCTGTATAAAAGCTGTTTCAATGTCTGCTTGTGGTCAGAAGAAATAAAGCAAATCTCAGAGGGGTAATCAAGAAAAAAGCAAAACTTGGGAATGATGCCCTTGTCATTTTCTTTTCCGATAATCGAATGGAATGAAATAGAATTTTATTTGACTCCAACAAGTTTGATGATTGAGAGGAAGGTCATGTGTGTGTAAAAAGTCAACAGGCTGTGATTGACTTGTTGTTCTTTTCCGCCTTCATTACAATGCTTAATTAAACGTGAGAGAGTGATGTAAGGATAGTGTCATAACAAGGTCAGCCTCCAGGGGGCTGCTAATGATGAGTCAGTGGCCACAAGAGATATTCTCATGGGAGGTTTGTATCTGGCAAACAAGAAAATTCGATGGACAACACCAGCAAAGCGTCACCTTTCGAACGTTGCAAGTCAAATACATTTTATGTATCTAATCATTTAAGTCTTTGTGTGGTGGACTTCTCAAAACTGGTACTGGCCCTGTGTACTCATGATATATTCATTCCGTACTGCCATCATTCTTTTAAAGATATCTTAAGAATTTCAATAGATTTGGTCCTCATCAGCTTTTTAAAAAAAAAAAAAAAAACAAGTAATTGGAGTAGATCATTTAAATTGGAAGCACAATTACAAACAAGTCAGTGAGGAAATATAATGTACGTGACACCACTACATAGCAGACGGACCAAAACAGCAGAAGAAGAAAGAAGGCACCCTCATTGCAAACTTGGGGTAGCAGTAGTATCAACGGCATTGACACTGGCAGTCCAAATCAATTTCATGGTGCACCAGGAGATCCTTGGGCACCTAGCAGAGGTGGGGGGGGTGGCTCAGTAGGTTGTGGGAGTCAACTCATTACAAATGACAAGGTGCACATTTACTTTGGGTCCTCAGTAGAAACGGTGAGGGAAGCTGTTGAAGTACAAGTCACAAAGACAGTTTCCGAGGCACATGTCTCTGTGCCGGGTAGAAATAATTGATCTGGAAACAACACATAACACATTGGAGCATGTGAAATCTGGGTGCAGAAAACGATATAAATCGAAAGTTTGGCCATGACTTTGTCAGCCATACACCGGTGGTGGGCGGTCAAGGCCTTAAAGGCCTTCTCAGCTGCCCCAACTTAATCAAGAAATCATGATCATGATTCTTCACATTGATGTCATAGTATATCCTAGTGGGTTATTTTTTTATTTTTTTTTTTAGTGGGAGTTTTTATCCAATCAGAATTCAGCTAGCTCATGTTGCCAGGCAGATTTCACAATACCAGTAGCAATCTATTCGTCTCAGGCCTTCAGATACAATCGTGCAGGCCTCTGTTCTGTCAAAGTCAAGAAGCTTTCAGAGTTGATAGACAGGTGCGATAGCCAATCAGGTCACAAGTTGGTTACAGTTAGCCTTCTCGCTGGCCTTACGCTGAAGGTGATGAACGCGTTTTGTGATTGGATACTCACTCGTGATCCAGTTCTGGCAGAAGAACGCCAGGAGACCTTTTTTTTAAGAAAGATTATTTCTTTGGAGCAAATTCAGACAAACTGGGTCCAGTGTTTGCATTGACTTTGTGTATGATTCTGGGTTGATGTGTTCGGCTTCAACTGAGATGTGTCATGTACGTGTTGATCTGTGATTGTTCGCCATGTGCACAAGGTGCTAATTTAGAGGTCTACTTACCCTCATATATGCAGCCACTCAGGTAGGCATATGTTTCACTAGTTGTCAAATCTGCAGTGGTCAACAGCTTTCCATTCAATGTTGTAGTGACGGTCTGCATGGAAGATGTGTGAGGATAGGTGGCCACGTTAAAACTTATTCATCCATTTTCCACATATCCATTCATGTCCTGTTTACTTACACAAATTCTGTGACTTTTTCATGACAAGATTGCCCTCGGAGCGCTGCTCTTTTATTTATAATCCTCCTAGTTTGAGCCTGTTCCAAACATCCTGGCTAAAGCCTACCTCTTGCCTCACAAATGACCTTCGAGTTTACATGTTCTTCATTCACTTAACCTGCTTATCACGTCTTCACAAATTTTCCTTCCTGTTCTTTCCAGAAGCTCACAATTCACAGTCTGGTAACCACAATCTCCTTGGCATAATTTAGAAGTCTTCCACAAGCAAGGTTACCCGTTGTGGTCTTTCCGGATTTTCTATTTACGGTCATATTCAAATAAAAAAAAAATTAACCTTTCGTACGGCCAACAAGCCTTTGAGTTGCTATGATTTGAGATGCAGGAACAGTTGTATTCTTACCAGTGGCACAAGCGAGGTGACTAGGTACGCTCCTTGCTCTCCAAATGTGCGGAACTGCAAAAGGATCTGGAAGATAAAAATTACACATATATATATATATATATATATATATATATATATATATATATATATATATATATATATATATATATTTGTGTGTGCGCACATGCACGTGAAAGTGTATAATCATGTAGAAAGGTAAGGCTTTGAACAAGGCCTTGTGATGGAATATACGAATACAAAACGCAATACTCACCGTATTCGAAGCAGAAAATAAACCGATACCATAAAAGCATGGTGACGTCCCTTCAAGGTTTGGCAGATTTTGGACAAATTCTGACGTTTGAGCCGCCACAATAAACGTCGGCCCAAAAGAAACAAGTGACACCTCTTCTTCAAACGTGAAGGTCATGATATCAAAGATCTCAGCATTATTGCCAAAGCTCAATGCAAATAAATTTCCGATAGTTTCCGCCTGTTAACAGGACAAGAATGGTTATCAATAATCTATAACTTTTTAAATGTGAAAGATATGTGATATTACTCACCTGTGCTTCAATGTAAAGTTTTCCATAGTAGTTAATGGGACATTCGACCAAGTTTAAAGTAGTTTGAAGTGCCTGTGATGTTGCACCTGCCGACAAGAAGACATGTCAAAGACCTCTTAGTCATCCACACAAAGTGGCAAACAGCGCTTCATAGCGATGATCTTTTGAAAGAGACTGAGTTACAAAGCATTTCCGTGTACAAGTCAAGTATTCAAGTGAGTAAAGCACATTGTCCGAGAGGTACGGCAAATGAGGGGGTTGAACGACTTGAGATTTAGGTCCCTATTTTCGATGACAGGCGCCTGTGCGCTCGACGTAAGAAAACAGGCGCATCAAGTTCATTTCTGCTTCTGCAACGTCAAGTGCAGTGCGCGCGTGCTTCGACCGCTCTGATTTTAGAAGGAATGTGGGCGGCCGCTTCAAGACGGGTATGTTCTTTTCCACAATTGCGAAAGCGCACTTTTCCACCTGTGCCAGTCGGAAACTCTCAAAAACATTACAACTCCACCAATGCGCAAAGTTAGACTGCTTTGACAGAGTTTGACTATAATGTGATGAAAGTTGAGCTGAAGTCGATTAATCGACGATGTCATTGATACTTTTCATCCCAACCTTTTTTTGCACTCCAACCTTTGATTTATTCCAACAGATCAGCATAGAAACTAATAAAATAAGAGATTAAAAGTACAACTCATCATTATTATGCTTAATGTAGTTGTTGTAATTATTGGTAGCCATGCATGTTTCTGTTCATGAGCAGATCTCTTTTGGTAAAGTGTTGTAACCACCAACATTGCAACCAACGCCAAAAAAATTACGAATTTCTCTCCATCACTGTTTCTAGTTCAGTTATGCTTTTATTGTATTTGAGGATAGATTTGCATATTTTGCGGTCTACGTTTTGGTAAAGTATTTATGCGTGTGTATTCCACACTACTACTTGTGTCATGATGTCGTGAGTTGTGAACTTGTGACATGAATAAAGTTTTTCGCCGGGTTTTTACCCAACATTTTGACAATGAAAATCGAACTTGAATTTTGCTGCCCTTGTTCATTTGTATATAATATTTCATATACTTGCCAAGCTGGTACAGTGTCGCATTTTGCTGTTTCACAGAGCATAATTCTTTTAATTGAAGCGGAGTAGTAAAGAAGACAAATTGACTAATTGATTCAACCACGAGTATGTCAAAAAGAGCATTACATTTTATTGTTTACAGGTGTGCCGTCTTAGATATTTATCAACAAACTAAATTGGCTCGACTTTTATTGTACTGTGAATCATTTTACGCTTCACCAAGACATCCATGCCCTAAATGTGCGGAGTTGCAAAATGGCAGAGGTGAATATGAAATTGTATGCGTGGTTACCTGGTAGTAGGCTGACGGTGACCGTGACCACCAGGAGAAGGAGCATGTTGGCTGAGCTCTGAAAGACATATCAGACAAGTTGTTCCTGACAACGCTCGGTGTTCTGACATGATGATTGATTTTATTTTCTGAATGAGAAATGAAGGTCGTATTTGTTTGACTGAACTGTTCCACATAAAAGAAGTTCCTCAATGTTGAGTCACGAATACATCTCGGTCTAAAACTAGAGGTGCAAAAATCCAGTTTTCAAGAACCCCGATCCATCCCGTTTTAGATCTCTCCCTCCTCCAACACACTTGATTGAAATGTTTAATTTTTTAACATGAAGCTTCCATCCATTAGATTAGGCAGCAGAATTCTACTATGAGCCATCATATGTTTTGGCAAACAGGTTTGCATAGAAAATATTGAAGACACAGTAAGTACAGTAAGTATATATATATATATATATATATATATATATATATATATATATATAGTAACCATCCCTGCAACATTCACAACAACACCTCGGCTCAATGAAGCTGACTTAATTTTTAATGCACCTCCTGTCACGAGATTTGCCTTGATTTGTGTATTTTGTACATAAGCAATTTATTTATTTATTGTGTTTGTTAAAGTTTCATTTTTGTGTCTGAATTCCCATTTATATTTCGTCTATTTGACATTCATGCTCTGACTAAAAAAAATAACATGTTACTCACTAGTAACTTCGCATTGAATACTTACACTTAAGTATTATTTTTTTGAAGGCTACTTTTTAATCATTCTTGGGTCATAATATTCAATCGTAACAATACTCTTTCTTGAGTGAAATTTCTGCCTATTTCACGCACCTTTAAGTTTGGATGAAGACTTGAAGGGTAGACTTTCCTGGCGCTGATTTATCCAACTGTTAAAGATGCTGCTTTTTATAACGCTCCACTTTTCATGATACAGGTGACATCCGGACATTCATACCATCCCAAACGAGGTTCTATTTAACAACATTTATCATCAAACAGGCTAAATGAAAATACGAACAGTACACCAAAGATTACCTCGACTGCAACAACTCCAGGATATGTAACAGGCAATCAAGACTCTCTCTGGTTGCGAGGAGGAACAAACCTGCTGATTAAATTCCAGAAAAACTGGAACTGTGTGAAGACTTCTATAATAGCGCTGCTGTCACTGATGAATCTTCATATAATTAATTATCCAACCATCTTCCAGAAGTACGACTCATCCAACAGGCCTAAGGTAACTGTTTAATTGATCATGTTATTTTGCAAATTTTTTTTGTCAATACATGTTCCTTAGCGCCCGCTCTGTTCATTGAAAACTTTGAGTCCGTACATTCTCTGTATTATGGTTCGTGAGAATGCAAAAGCAAATTTTAAGAATTACTAAATTATAGGACACTGTAATACCTGTCAAACTCTTTTTTTGTTGCAGCCCTAGTTATGGTTTCCCTTAGAGCAGGGGTGGGCAAACTTTTTGATTGGTGGGCCACAATGGGTTCAAAAATTTGACAGAGGGGCCGGACCAGGAACAGATGTGGATGGAGTGTTTTGGTAACCTCACCTCATTGGTGTGAAGATTTTTTAAAAGGAAATAAACAAAAGCATTACAACAAAATATCTATGTTTGACACACCAGAGTATTTAGAAAAGAAAACATTCCCAATGTTTATTCATTTTCTTTTTTTCAAGTTTGGTGGGCCGGATTAAAACGTTTAACGGGCCTCAAGTGGCCCACGGGCCATAGTTTGCCCACACCAGCACACCAGCCTTAGAGGGCCATTATTACTATGAAAGCATATAGGTATATGATCGCCTCATTATTACTTATACACAACCAATTGATGGGTAACTAAATTTGAAATGACCCTATGATATAGTGCAGGTTTTTGCTGCGACATTTCATCAGCCAGCCAACTATTTTGGGGCAAGTGAAAATGTTAATCGTAGTTGAAAGTCATTTCACTATCGCAGCCGCAACCCCCAATCAAAATGTTAATAATGTTACTAATAATTGATGATTAACCATTTGATGAATTTTAGCTTATTTAATTCATTTTAATTTAGCGTAATTAATTAATAATCATTTAATTAACTATTAACCTCAATTGTTTTTTCAGGCTCCCTGCGGGCCATAGCAAGTTTCTTTCTGAAAAGTATCTTCTTGTTAGCAATAGTGACATATTAAATAAAATCGTAAAACCAAACAACAAATGTATTCAGTTGTTTTCTTCCTCTTTTGTGAGCATGAACTTTTGTAACGATGAATTCATCTTAGAGTACATGACAGTTGAGATCTCATTAAGTTAACTCCATTTGATGAGTGACTTCCTGGAATCTTCCGAACGAACTCCAAGAAACTTTGCGCGTGGCTTCGGGTAACTGAGATCATTGAGAAAATATTTTCAAACACCAATCAACCGCACCCAAAAGGTATGGGTGCTCCAAGGCTGACCCCCCCCCCCCCAATTATTGGATGGTATTTTTATTGATGTAATCTTGCTCACATGCTCAATAAAGCATCTGCCTATCATTAATAGAATTATTATTCAGCGACATTTTTATGTATTCAAAGGCATTCATTTTACATTATTAATGATACACAGTGTTTATTTTAGTTGCCTTTTTATATTGTGATGCTTCGGTGCGTTTCCATCACTATATGAATATTCGTTCTATTTCAATGCAAGATGATGAGAGTTAATAAAGAAAATATTTGGTGCACTTGCAATGTTCGTTTGGTTGCAAGAAAAATGAAGTAAATCTCAGAAGGGGGCAAAAGCAAAGCAAGGAGTTTAATAATCTTCAATCCAGACACACTTTAGATTTTAACGCTTTATCACTCAGCCATGTTAACCGTTGCATTTTTGGAACAATAGATAGCCAGAAGGTAGGAAGAAAGGAAGAGAAATATGTTAGTGTAATAAAACAGTAACAACACTTTTTTTGTCATGAGTAGACAAATTACAATGAATTGTTCACTTAAAACAAATCAGTACAATTACCAAATTTAATCCAGAAATACGATTGACCAGTTAAATGCCAAATGTAATTGAGGAGACAAATTAAATGCCTAACTTGATTTATTTGACAAAGTAAACATCTAAATTCATTTATTTGATGCAGTGACGGAACAACTTCTTGATGTGTTTCCAGATTTCTTTCATCTTCACTCCGTATATGATTGGATTGAAGAGAGGATTGTACACCACTATTTGCAACATCATGATCAGTCGAACGCTCTTTGGAAGCTCTGACTCCATTTGGTCCACAATGATGTCAAACCCAGCCAAGCAAGAGAAGCAAATTAAAACCATCAGGTGTGGTAAACAGGTCTCAGCCGCCTTTTCCCAGGCTCCGCCGCAACGGCAATACGCAATGATAAATATTTTGATGTATGTGTAGAGGATGAACGTCACAGGGAGGATCTCAATGCTCATAAAACTGAACACACTGTAAACAACCATAGTTTGTGATCTCACGCACTGAAGCCTATTCACAGAATTGTTACAGAAAATCCCCCCTGAAACAAACTTGCACATTTTTTGCTTTGCATTAATGAAAGTCCCAATAGCAATCTGAAAGGCAGGCAGAATCCAAGCCAAAGCCAAAAAAATAGTGACCTTGGTTGTGCTCATGGTAGTTGCATATTCCATCGGCTTGCAGATGGACACATACCTATCGTAAGCCATGGCTGACAACAGAAAGAAGTCTGAACCACCTAAAGTGTAGAAAAAGAACAACTGCAACATACAACCTGTGTGAGTAATTCTCTGCCTGTGAGACAAGACGTCCACTAAGAGTTTGGGGTAGATAGCGGTGCTGAGCAAAAGTGAGTTTAGAGACAAAGCTGCAATGAAAATATACATGGGCTCATGAAGGTTCCTGTGGATCCAGATGAGACAAATAATGGTGCCATTAGAACAGAGGATGACCACATATAGCGTCAACAACACTACAAAGTAAACATATCGGTACTTATCCACATCCACATAGCCAGCAAGACTTATGAGGACGTGTGTTCCATTCATCATGTTTCATTCACGTGCACAACGCACACCGGTGGTCAAGAGTGTCAAGTCTTTTATGATGGCTACTGAGCCTCCATGGATCTCATTAAAAGCTGCTGTCATGTCAACAAATTCCCTTAAGTACCATTTCACCTTTGTGTTGTTATTGACCTGTCTGTGACATGCAGCAGCGTCAAGCATTTGTCGGACAAGATGTTCTATGATACGATTTGTGTTTCTCAGGTTCCTTCATCGTCATCCTCTTCTTGTTTCAAGTTTCCCCCGCTTATGATTAAGTTGCACCATGAACTCCAGGACACAGATGCCTTGAGTGTGCCTTTGAACTTGGAAATGTAAGAGAATATTTGAAATCCGTTTCAGGATGACTTCTTTCAGCATGAGCTTGCACTACGCTCCATCCCACAATGGCGCACAACGGTGCAAACTTCCCGTTACACCCAATTCTACTGTCGCAACGTCTAACGAAATACCAAAACAACCTTGATTCAGGTTACGATTTTCTTACTGGACTCCTTGAAAATTGCACCAGACAGCTGGAGCTCATTCAGAACCCTACATCTCGGTTTCTGACCAGAACAAAGAGTTCAGATCATATTTCTCCGTTTACAATCTCCCAATTAGCTGTTGAATAGATTTTAAAACCCGGCTTCTGGTCACTGAATGGTTTGTGTCCTGAATACATTATACGAGCTCTGCAGACTTAGATCGATGAGAGAGCCCGGAAATCAAAGGAAACATAGTCAAGCTTCATTTAGCTGAGGGATAAGCGATCAACAGAGGGGAAGTCAGCCCTGAGTGTAAATGCTTTTAAATGTGCATAAGAAATTTGAATTCATCACCAAACACAAACCGAGTGAGGAAACAATCCCGGAATACAATAGTCCTCTGTGCTCCTTTTTATACAGCACCACTTTTTAATGAAACAGGTGCCATCTGGACATTCATACCATCCCAAATGCGGTTCCACTAAACGGCTAAATGAAAATATAATCAGCACATAACTCCAACAACATCTGTGGGAATATGTGACAGGGAATCAAGACACTCTCCAGTTACAAGGAGGAATTGTACTAACTCACCTGTTAATTAAATTCCTGAAAAACCGGTATAGTGTGAGGACTTGCATAATGTAGTTCTGATGTCACTGATGTATCTTCAGACAATCATCCATCCGCTTCTAATTAAAACTCATTCACTGCCCTTGGCAGCTACATGTCAAAGGTGCAGGTTTCCTGGAAGGGCTGGCAGTGAATGGTTAACATTCTTGTTGACAGCAGACATTTCTTTGGCCTGTTTTATTTCCATCTGCCAGTTGTCAGCGACAGCTGTCATTCATTTCAAAGTAAAACTCTGTAACTTTACTCACTTTATTGGAGGATTTTTTTTAGCTATCAGCTTCTACTGTTTGTGTGCCTTTGATATCACAAAGAGCAACAAGACTCGGATCTTCCAAAAAGTGTGCGATTGGTCTTGAGTCTACAAATAATGGTGTGCAATCCTCTGTTCAATTCAATCATACATGGTGTGAAGACGAAAGAAATCAGGAAACACGTCAAGAGCTTGTTGTTGTGTCAAGGCAAACAGTTCGTGTCAGAATGTAAAAAATCGTATTTAATTATGATTCGTCAAAATTTGTGATGAATGTTGCATTGGATGTTATTTGTTTTATTGAGGCATTGTACGGATCAAATAATGCAAATATTTGTGATGCCTTTTCAACCAGAGGGTTCCTCACCAGCATTTTGGTACCTGGACGCATGTAGACTGATCAAAGAATAAATGAAATATTCAATTGATCATCCTGAAAGAACTTTTTTTTTTTTCCAAAACCAGTACATCCGCCTGAGCCTGGCATAACGCTTGTCTCAGTTACTGAAAAAGGAAAAAAAATCCCAGTCAACTCCTCTCTTTGATGTCATGTAACATATGGCTGTATTAAAAAAAAAAATTAAAAAGCTGCGAAAGGTGAAACGCCAGTTTGCGCCGGAACACTACCAATTTTATTGGAAAAAAGACACAATAAGTGAAACAAATAATAAAGGACCACTTGAAATATTGGAGGGGTTCATAGGTGGTCCATGGGCCACATTTTTCCCACTCCTATACGAAACACTGCTCAATGCTCCTCTACTGGACTGTAAAAGTCTAAAGAGTATATTAATGTGCGATGTTTTGCTAGTTGGTTGCATGCGACAGGGTCGGCATTGACCAACCAATCAGGCACCAGTATTGTATGTCAGCTAGCTGGCCCCATGAGGACAAATTTGAAATGTGATTGGGGGAAAGAAACAGCCTCATAGCTAATATGATTAACAACACTACTGATCGTGAAGGTTAAGGCCTTGTTTGGGGAGATTAGACATGGCAAGACAGTGAAAAAGTGATTGGAAGATTTAACAACTTCATGGAACAAGTATTTGAATTTAGGTGGTAATTAGCATTTCTCATAGTGCTTAGACGAGCAGCGAAGGTCTCATTGGTCCTCCTGGTCACTTCCCACATCGAGAGCAAGCGTGACTATTGTTATTTGCAGCATGCTAAAGTTTTTGGTACTTTGCTGCCATCGTCCAGAGGAGGGGTATCCAAACTTGGTCCTCTGGGGCTGGTCTCCAGCCTGTTTTCTAACTCTTCCTGCTGCAACACACCTGATTGTGATCATTTGAATTACTGCTCGGTGTTTGTCAGCAGTGAGAGATGGAAAACAGGCAGGACAGCGGCCCTTGAGGACCAGAGTTGGACGTGCCTGGTCCAGGGAGACTTGACTTGTTTGTCAGATACAACCTCCGAAGAGATCATAATCGTGACCACTGGCTCATTATTAGAAGCCCCTTGTGGCGGACTTTGTTATGACACTATCCTTACATCACTCCTTCCCTCCTAATTAACGCTGTGGGCTCTAAGCCGGTCTAAGCGGGTCCACTATGCTCCCTATTTTTTTCAACCATTTTGTGCAAATGGAATAAAACTCCCCAGGAGCAAGGATTTTTGTCTTAATTTTTTCCAGTTTCGGCTGTAATACTATATCAACATAATTCAGCAAGACTTGACGACAAACCCCTTCCAAAGTTGAGCATGCAGCTTTGATACAACGACAACTGTTACGAGAGAATTACATACATTGTATATTGTACCAAACACATGCTTTGTCTTACAAACTCAACGCTTAATGCAAACCACCACAAGTGAGGTAACGAATACCGTTGATGTTGCCTTATAAACCTTTAAATAACAAATATTCCAACACAAAGGGTAAAGCAAGATACAGAAAGATATTCTTAGGGATATATTCTTCCTCTGTGAAAGATGCCCTCTTACTGCAGCTTTGCCGCACCATTCTGATTTTTATGTATTTTCGGCAGGAGGCCAAGGTGCTCACACCAGAAGCACAGAAAACAAACTCAACTTGAATCTTGAGAAAACACAGCTGTAATAAAGTGCTGTGTATCGTAAAGATGGAACATAAATATAATAGTACTAACAATGACAAAAATGTTTGACTTAGTTATATTTGAGTGAACTTGATTCCATGATCAATAAATGTTTGCCTTGTGTGTTTTTCAACATTATTTATGCCATGTTGCATCCAAACGTCCATTTTTTGGACTGTTCATCCTCACCAGGTTGACGGTTGTACGAGAGGCTATCCCATATTTGCAGCTGGACTGACCGATTATAGCTTTATGCAGAAAAAGAAGCAAACAAAACAAACGTTAGAAATCTGTACATGGCCAATTATGTACACAAACAAGCTGATTCATAGCAAAATCCAACAAGATCTGAGGAACATAAGGATCATAAGAAGATTGTTTTGCTTGAATGTACCGAATGTGACCTGAATGAGGGTATGTATAACGAACTGTGATTTTTGACAACCTACATGATACAGGTTTGATATTTTAATAGGCCCACTAAGGGCAACCATGACTCCCCATGATGACTCACGCTCTTTGGAACTTTTCTTCAACTGACCCTGCTGCATGTGACAGATAGGTGGCGCAACACTCCCCCCCCCCCACCCCCGAAAAAGGCAAAGAAGCCTTGGAGCAGTTTGTTGACATGATAGTTGCGCTTAATGAGATCCATAGAGGCTGAGCAGCCATCATAAAAGAGCTGACGGTCCGGCAACTCTTGACCACCAGTGTGCATTGTGCACATGAAGAGTCGACACATGAATGGACCATGAACGGAACACACTACCTAATAACTCTTGGTGGCTATGTAGACATGGACAAGTACAGATATGTATTCTTTTTGTTCTTGTTGATGTTGTATGTTGTCATCCTCTGTTCTAATGGCACCATTATTTGTCTCATCTGGATCCACAGGAACCTTCATGAGCCCATGTATATTTTCATTGCAGCTTTGTCTCTAAACTCACTTTTGTTTAGCACTGCTATTTACCCCAAACTCATTGTGGACGTCTTGTCTCACAGGCAAAGCATTTCTCACTCCGCTTGTATGTTGCAGTATTTAATATTTTATTCACTAGTAGGTTCTGATTTCTTGTTGTTATCAGCCATGGCGTTTGACAGGTATGTGTCCATCTGCAAGCCTCTGCAATATGCAACGACCATGAGCACAACCAATGTCACCATCTCCTTGGCTTTGGCCTGGTTTCTGCCTGTCTGCCATGTGCTGGTGGCAACTGTCATTAGTGCGAAGCAAAAAATGTGCCACTCCATATTAGCAGGAATCTTTTGCAACAATTCTATCCAGAAACTTTACTGTGTGAATCCAAGATTTCTCACTGTGTGGGGTTTGTTTGTCCTAACAAATATTACTGTCCTCCCTGTGCTGTTTATACTCTTCACGTATGTAAAAATATTCTTGGTGGCCTATCGCAGCGTCGGGGAGATCCGGAAAAAAGCAGCCGAGACGTGTTTTCCCCACCTGATGGTTTTAATCAGCTTTTCGTGTTTGTGTGGTTTTGATGTGATCATTGCGCGACTGGAGTCGGATCTTTCAAAAACTGTGCGACTGATTATGAGTCTTCAAATAGTGGTGTATAATCCTTTGTTCAATCCGATCATATATGGAGTGAAGATGAAAGAAATCTGGAAACACATCAAGAGATTGTTACGGTGTAGAACACATCCAACATGTCAAATGTCTTTATTAAAGTAGTCTTTTGTCGTTGTTTGTGTCTGTGGGTGAAATTGTGCTGATGTGTTACGTGGTTGTTGTCAACATTTATTTTTTTTAGTCATGGTCCAGAGTTTAATAAACTGCGTTGAGGATCATTCACTAAGCATGATTCAATTCGTCGTTCATTACATTTGTTTTCTTCTTACAGGAAAGAAGAAGTATAAAGTGTGGATGACGTAGTTTTAGTTTTGAGACATTATGCATCCCTGTGGAACATTTAATACATCAGAGGGCAGCACACTTGTTTACAAAAATGAATAACATAAAATACTGTAAATACGTGCGCAGGGTGGAGTGGAATCAACTACTTTTCTGTCGAATCCAAATTTAATCTGTGTCAACTCCAATTATTTTGTGCAGCAGGCATGCCCAAGTCTGGTCCTCGAGCGCCCCTATGCAGCCTGTTTCGGATGCATACCTCCTGCAACATTTCTGGTTCAAATGATCAGGATAGTTATTAGGCTTTTGCAAACTTTAATGAGTTGATCATTTGCATCAAGTGTGTCGGAGAATGGGTTCACTTAAAAAGGCTGGATAGGGGCTCTCAAGAATCGGACTTGGGCATCCCTGCAGTACATGATTGGACATTATCTGAACCCTGAGCAACTGTGATGTCATTTTCAGTCAACAGCAAGTGGCAAAATGGCCACCCCCACTAGATGGACCATAATGGGTGGATTTTACTACCAAACTCGTTTTCCCCAATCGCAATATTAATCAGATTCAAAACAAAGTATATGAAAATATATATTCCAATATTTCAAGATTTATTATTACAAGGCAGTAGAGGGAAAACTCCAGTTCGGTGAGCTACTAATACAAACAATTGCCATTTAGAATCAATGGCAACAATCAGCTGTGATTGTTGAACTTTCAAATTATATCAAATTAAAGCAAATGTAAGTCATTTTAAATCTAACATTACTTACTATTCATGCAGAAGAAAACATCTGTAAAAAATGTGGAAGAAAAAAACCTCGTGTGAGGGATATAGTAATTTCGAGTGAGGGAAAAAAAATAAATAAAAATGCAGGCAAGCAAGACAATTGTCATTAAAATTCAGAAAACATAACCTCCAAAAAGGCATATTACTAAAATACAGTTTTAATATATTTTGGATTGTGGAGTGTCTAACGGTCCTAATATATTGTTTGACTTAATTTTCAAAAATGATAATGTTCAGAGATAAGGTTTTAAACATTTCCATCATTTGCTAGAGAAGTGCAATTCCAATATTAATGAAACATATCTTCGGGTTATCCTTCAGAAAAACAATTAGTAGGTCCAATCTCTTGTACAGTTAAAAAAGGTTGTGGGAAACGTTATTTTTTCACATTATTATGCGACTTTCACTCCATTGTTAAAACTATAAAACACAGCATTATGATGCATTCGCTGAAGGTGGGAAATCACACTATGATTTTCCGAGTTCTGTCTTCAAAGCGTCCGATGCAAATGTAAACAATAAAGGCTGATTCTGATACATTGTTTGTTGTTCTGGTTCATCACAACATATGTTGACCACCAGCAAACCTTCTTCGTAATTACTTTAATTTGTATAAATAAAGGAATGCATTATCGTCAAAGCGTTTCATTCATTTCCGCAAATAACTTCATGCAAGGAGATGATGGCATACATTCACGCAGTCAGTCCAAATCACGTTCTTTTACGTCGTTATTTCAAAGTGGCTTGTAGTGTAATATTCCGAGTTCCCACTTGCACCGAATGCAGCATTACACAACGCGTGACGTCACGACTGTGCGGCACACTACATGATACGGAGGGGGTAACTAAGTGTATTTTACATAGCGTACGTTTTGCAACATTATCAAAACTAGAAAGTACACTATCACAAGAATATTCAAAATACATTTTGACAACCTAAAGGTTGTTAATAAGCCATGAAAAACAGTAAACAAAAGTTAGTGATTCCACAACTGTGGTAAACTCCCCCTGTGTGAAAAAGGCGGATGTTAGGAAAGAGGCGCCTTTTCTGAGTTGTTGTCAAAACACATAATTTCTCGGCTTGGCCCTGTTGTCGTGCGTTGATTGAAAACCACACTCTTACAACCGGAAATTAGTCACCTACCAGGTTCAACGTTTCACCATGGCCTCAAAAAAGAAGCGAACCCCCAACATGCAAAACGATAGCTGGGTTGTTATTGCTGCAGGTAACTTGCGACGCGACCGTAACACATTTCGCCGTGTTGACTGTTAGCTTGTTTGTTTACATGCTAGCGTACCACAGGCGTCACTGTTTTCGAAGATTTCCGAAAGTTGTCGGGCACTCCTTCTTTTAGTATGGCTTAAAATGTATTGTCAATGATTGCGTGAAACGTTTAACTGTGTCCACGCTCCTGACTTTGCCTCCAGACTCCGTCATAGACAGCCAGGACAAAGACAATGACCCAACCTTTGTGAGACTACGCAATCCAGCCACAGGTAGAACTTCCGGTCCACCTGCACGCTCTGGCTACAGAACAATTGCACTTTCGCTCTAGAGTCATATAATGGGACTTTCATAATTAATAGATATGTGTCTACAGAGTAGTGATGGGCAGATGAGGCCTCAAAGCAATGTCTTGACACATTGCACTAACTGTGTTGACACTGTATTGATACTGTGTTGGTCAGTCAAATCATTGCACGTAAACAAAATGTAAAAAAGGAAAAAGTCCCCTTTGGTCTGCCTTCAAGTAAATGTATTTGTCTTTTTACTGCAGATGCAGCTTGCCTCTACATGCTGAGCGGCGGCAGTGGCCACTTGCAGCTTTACGAGGTCAAAGCATTTGAAGAAGACTTCCGTTCCTGGTTTGTTGGTCAGACAGTCCAGAGAGGTAATTGCTTTGACTACATGTAATAAAAATCCATTCATGACGATGCATTCTGTGCCAGTGTTCCGTCTCCAGTTAATTAGCTCCTCCTGTTTTCATACAGATGGTAGGCTTCTGTTTGTCACGCCAATGGATCCGCTTTATCTCATTTTGCCCTATCTGATCAAATCTGGAAAAGAAGTAAGTGATGATTCACCTGTTTTTACAGTGATTTCCATTTGCCGTGGCACATTATTGTCCTGCGGGAAGTTATCAAATGTTGCCTGTTGTGTTTATTAACAGACAGAACTATTAAATGCTCTTCCACTATATGGCAGAAGGTACATAATTAACTTTGTATCCACTTTTTGTGACTTTTTTTATTTGGTGGTGTACTGTAACTTCTTTAATTAACCATAGAACATCTACACCAGGCGTGCTGAAACTACGGCCTACTGGCTACCAGGCCTACTTTGCAATTCTACAAACTAGTAAAACCTTATAAGAAGCCACAAAAAGATTATCCAACATATTGATCATAAGCCATAATCATCAAAGATGTTCAGTCATTGCATCCTACTTTTATCAGGACTTAACAATGGCTCTCTCACGGACTTGTGGTGTAGATGGGCCACTACCATCTTTCACTGGGGCTTTAGTCTGATGCACACTGTTGCTTTTGTTGGAAACAAAGGCCGTCTTGCAATTTAAGCATCTTGACTGTCCTTTACTCCACACATCTGTTCATCACCCTCTTACAAGTCTTGCAAATCACTTGCAGTCCGTAAAGACCCAATAAATAAAACCCCTCTCTTTTAATGTCCTCTGGTGTGTGTTTAGGGCAAGTTTCAGCCGGTGGATCAAATGGTGATGGATGAAGACTTTCCGGCCTGTACCAGGCTGCTGAGCTGCACGCGTTCCCTGGCCTCCATGCATCACATAGCGGATGTGAAAGGTTAGCAGCTACTATGCTTGAGGTTGTCAATATTTAAAATCAGAGGCCTCATGTTTGTTTGTTTCCTTGCTAGTGGTGGGAAGTCTTAAGTTTCACCGATACAGTCCAGAAAAAACAATGTCTTGGCTAAAGAAGAAGGTATATTCTTTATTCAAAAATAGGGCATCTTTAGATGAAGATTACCATTGAATTCAATTTTTTTTCCCATGTTGTGGTAGGTGGAGAAAACAGTCCTTGTGCTCAAGAAGAAGAACATCTCTGTGGGGGAGGGAGTCAAATCTTCCTCATATATCCGAGTCAAAATGGAGTCGGATTCAAGCAAGGGTAACATTCTTTGTCTTCTTCAAATAACATCAAATGGTGGGCCCTCGGATTGATGTAATTTAGTTTTACTTTTGTAAGTTTAAAAGCAAAATGCACAAATCCCTTTCACAGTATGTGTCCGTCATATGACGTCAGAGGGTGAGCATTCATACTTTTGATGATTAATGATTTTATAATGGCCACATTTTTTTTGGAACGCGCTACATTATTTGCATTGTTTCATTTGGAAAATATTATCAAAATCTGAATTAATCTGACTTCCGTTGTGCCAGAATGGATTTCTTGTTCAAACTCAGGTCTCCACTAACGCGATTATTTCTGATACACTTGTAGTACACTCGTAGCACCAATAGATGGTGCAGCAGCATATTTTGTTTGTCACCAAGTATTGAAAAGCATTTCTTTCAGTCCTGGACTCCTAATCTGATAATTCTCCTTGTTTGGTTACCTCCACACCTCAGAGGACTACCTTGGCTACGCCCATGGCCTGATATCAGAATACGTCAACAAAGACCTGAGCAAGGACCTCCGTCATCACTTGCAGTATGTTTGCATGCCATATAAACAAGTTTTGGCTCTTGCCAAGTCATTATTAATTTCTATTTAAACAAGGCCTATTTTGTCGCCCTGCAGGTTGCCAGAGGTCACAAATCCAAAGGAAACCGAACCACCTTCAAAGGTGAAGTATCTTGCAATGTCACGCAAAACACTTTCTGAGCGAGTGACTTGTCTTGTCTTGCAGTTTTTGCTGACAAACAAAATATAAACGTAACTTTGAGAGAGGTAAAAGTTGTTCACTTTATGCATGAAACACGTCATGCAAATTTACCAAACAGAAAAAGCAGACAATGCAAAGAAGCTTCTGTTCTTCACTACTTCTGTGCGTTTGATTATTTGTTTGTGTTCATAGATTCCACTGATACTATCCAAACTATAAAACACGTGTTTTCCTGTTTGCCAGAAACGGAAACTGTCGGACAAGCCGGTGGAGGCCAAAGAAGACTATACCAAATTCAACAGTGATGATTTTTCCCGCAAAGTGAGTGTCAGTGATTTAGACACAGTTTGGTCATGACAGCAGACAAGAGTTTACGTCATCGTACATTCAGGATGCTCTCCTCATTCTATCTTGAGAGATTGTTTGTGTCATTCTCGTTGGTTTGAACCAAAGGTCAGACTATATGGTCGATGTTTTCCTCGTCTTTTTGCAGCCACCCAAGAAGATGACAGCCGCACAGAAGAATCTGGCCAAGGTGGACAAGAGTGGTATGAAGACCATGTCGTCCTTCTTTAGCCCCAAAGTGAAAGTGGAAAAGAAATGATGGTTTGTCCACTTTGTGCTTGCTTTTGTACACGCCGCTTTTGTAATAAAGCAGAGGAAAATGTTTTCATGTGGTACTTTCACCCCTTCAGTTGAGGTCAAAGTCAAATTCTTGCCATTCTCAGCCAACTTTTGAACCCTTTTTATCATTTGAAAATACACTTAGGCTCTCGTCTTCAGTAGCTTACTAAATCGCATAGCAGTCTCACGCATGAATTCAACTTTGAAGACTAAATGCTTTTCCCTAGCCAGTATTAAATATATCAAGAAGAGAAAAAAATGATCTTATGTTACGTGGAGATAATGTCTGAATGAAGATGATGGCTCCAGTGGATTCTGATCGTACACTGGAATTTAAGTGATCGGATCATGTACATCAATACTGCATGATTAAAATGTGGCAAACTGTCGTCTCTCATTTCATTATTCTGTAGAAGAGGATCAAATTGTCAATTCACCACATTTTAATCATGCACAACTGACGTATATTTTTAAATCAAGGTGTGTGGTCGCTTTGCAATGTGTGTGTGTGTGGTTCAGTGTTTTTGTGTTGTAGTGCCACACAACTTTAATTTTGCGCACTTGGTCCGTTCTTGTGAGGTATTATTAATTCATGTTCAAAATCAATGCAATCGAATAAGCAACTCAGCCTCACAGTTGTGAGATTCAGAGTGCCTGTGTGGCGTTTGCGTGTTCTTCCTGTGTTTGCGTAGATTTCATCCCACAATCCAAAAACAATCTTGGCTCTATTGTAGACTTCAAACTGTCCATATGTGTTCATGTAAATGGTTGTCTGGCGATTTGTGTCATGCGACTGGCTGGAGACTAGTTCAGGGTTTCCAAAGCCAGCTTTGATAGGCTCCAGCTCAACCGTGACCCTAATGAGGACGAGCATTGTAGATGATGGATAATTTTCTCACTGCAAACAGTTGTCACCAAGGATGCTATGTAAATTGAGGGCTAAATTTGTTTGGTGTCTGTTAAAAGGATGATGAAATCCCCATTTGGTGTGGCCGTGGTTGAGGTTTCTGGGCCAATGACAAACCCATCACTTTTATGCCGCCCTTAATGATAGTGGTCAATACTCATTGAGGGCACTTGTGTACTTTTTTTATGCCTCACTCAAAGATCTGTTCTCTTTTCAGTGTACTTAATAAGGCTTTGGGATTTATTAGCATTTTATTTCCCAATGCCGAAAACAGAATGTAACCCTGAATACTTGGGTTGAAGAGATCCTCTAGTTTGAAAGTTACAAGGATGATTAGACATTTATTTATATATACATATATATATTATTTATTTATTTATTTATTTTTTTTTTCACCCAGACCTTAACTGGTTGCAAAGTGTTAAAGGTCTTGAACTCTTTTGGTGAAGCAGCTTCAGGAAGACAAAACACATATTCTCCTTCAAGACTGTTTAGTTGCTGGAGAAGCTATTATTACATTTGCCTTTGATGCCTTTCAAAATGCACTTTCATCATAACTTGTTTTCTTTTTTCGAACTTCTAAAAAAAAAGTTTTTTACAAGAGGCTCAGAGTTGCTGAATGCCAGAAAAATCCATCCTAATATTATTGATGTGCTCGCTTTCTTTGACACTTAATTCGGTACAATGTTCTGACATCCAATGACAAAAATTCTGTCAAAGCTGTTATAATCGCCTCTGTTAAGGACAAGGCCGCAGGCTTGGTTGTTCATGTATGTGTAAGTTCAATACTGAACAAAAATTATATTCACATAAAAAAAGTCACATGTGCAGCCCGAGCTTTACCACAATAAATAAGGGGAACATTTTTCTTTTTTTTCTTTTACAGTAGCAGTTTTGAAATGTTTTATGTATATTACTGTTGTAAATTAAATGTATTTTTATAGAAAAGCTTGAAACCACCATCACAAAAACACCATCCACAAAAAGAACTTCAAGTTGTCATATAATGTAAATAAAATGTAGTAGAATAAGAAGAAATAGTCGTAGTTATGGATTACCGCCAGTGTCTGCCTTCAATCTAGCATGTGAAAGAAGGTTGCGGTAATGCATCAAAAGTTTCTGTCTTCTGCCATAAGAAAATGGAAGAAACGGAAGTAGAAGAGTTGTCATGGCAACAAATGTGTGACATATAGCAAATTTAGCATGCAGCTTTCTTTCCACAACAAGGATTTACAGCACAAAAAGGCATAATAACTGACCAGGATTCTACTTTTGGCCACAATGCGACACGGAATTCTACTTTGAAGCTACAAAGTAAAACTTTCTCATTGGTAGAAGCAGATGTTATGTCCCACCGGAACTTGGTCGCTGCCATTGGAAGTTCACTCCCCGCCCATTATTTTCCGAACATAGACTGTTATGAACAAAACAACACCTCTTGCTTGAACTGTTTGCATTTGTTCTGCCTAATGCACTTGGCTCCGGCACCCCTAATATTATAGTATTTCTGACTGTATCCGTAAATTTGGAACATGGATTTTGGCTCTACTGTCTCTGTTTTTGTAAAATACATTCACCCCAAAATTCGCCTTCTACGCTGGCTTCTATAATATTGCCCCTGAAATGCATTATTCTCTCATAATTAAATCAAATTTTAAGTGTCAGTCTTAGAATATTGGAAATGGTTACATACTACTTGCATTGGAGCAATATGAGCTAATAACCCATTATGTCCAGCAGAGGGCGCTGTTAAGTTGTAATTGACACCCTCTTTTTCCATGTGCAATAGCTACACGATCAAACAAATCAGACAGACATATTTGCTCTCATTTCCATTTTACTGGTTACTGTCCTTCCACTATGGCGCCAGCCCCTTTTTCAGATGACACTGACTTTAGTTCATTTAAAAATAAAATGTTCTTTTTCCATTCAAATGAGCACCAACCCGTGAAGTCTACAGCATTTTCAGGACTATTTAGACTTCAAGCGAAGCGTCTGCAGGGCACTCTCCACCACTTTTGGCAAATGGATGCGATTCCTCTGCAGGCGCAACCTACTGCTGGTTGACCCGCTCTTGTTTTTCTTATTGAGAGCTTTTTTGTTGGCACGGTCGTGAACCTCCTCCTGCTGTCTGTTGCGGTCACCTGCCACCCGAGGAACCCGCAAGACCCAGTTGGAGTGGAGGTCGTGTTCTGCTGAGCTGGATGCCACTGTATGGGGAGACAGAGTAGGTCAACTTCAGAATACAGTCAGCAACAATCATTTCAGCATAATGCAGTCCCAACACCCCGTAATTAAAAAAAAAAGAAATAATCAAAAGCTTTATCCATAAATTATGCCTATTATTTAGAGTCAATGTATCAAAGATCAAAGAACTAAGATTATATGTGCACAAAAGGCCCAAATATTGTTAACACATATAGACACATGAGAATAGTTTGAATAAATGTAAAAATTGGAGATTTATCTTATTCACTAGAGTTTGATCTTAGGTTAAAGCTTTGCCATTTGCATCCAAAAATACTTTGTAAAATGAAAGCATTGTATTTTACGTTTTAATTCATTCTTGTTTTGTGTTTCTCTGCTCTTTTGTGCCGGGTGCAGGCAGGAAAGGGTATTTTTATTTATTTATTTTTAATGGTTGACATCACCACCGAGCCTGCTGTTTTGATTACGCTGATAAAGATGTAATTTCTCCCACGCCGACGGCAGAGCACTGGAAATGTCAAGGTCACTTTTGATTAAACACCCACAGTGAGACGATACGGAGCACTAAACAGCCACTTTAGATGAAAACCTTGCGCTACAGGACACGCATAATTCAATTTGCACCATCAACCCTTGATTAAAATGGCATAATTTACAACACTCTCCATCCAAGACAAAGTAATTTCACTTGACCTTTTACCCAGGTATTTTATGGCCCCGGTAATTCATCATAACACACCCTGAAAAAAATACATTACACCTGTCCACTTTCTCACAAGAAATTCCACTTACTGGTCAAAACATTAGGTGTACCTCGTCCCAGGAAAAAAGCAAAACATAGTTGATATGATGCAGTGCAGCTCCACACCCCTCATAACATATAGTAATAGTGAAAAGTGGGACCACTGATATGATTTTGAAGGCATGATTGGATTGAAAATAGCCAATGATTTTTTTAAAACTTTGCGCTGCATTGAAAAATGTTCTAGGTCAGTCAAGAAGTACAGTTTTTTTAGAGCAGTATTAGAGGTTGTCAAAAAATGAACACATTTATTAGCTAGGTATGTATTAAAAAAAAACAAAAACAAAAAAAACAGAAATTTGTCTTCCTCGTTACAACATGCCTAAAGAGGCGATGACCAACAGAGGACAACAGAACGTGAAGCCTGGTGGTTCACTGTTTAGCGCCCTGGTATCTTCGATATGAAAGGAAAACGATAAGGGAGGAAAAAAAGACAGACAGTAACCATTCTCTGTGAAGGAGAGTATGACTTGAGCCTGTAAAAACCCCCAAAATAAAAGAATATCAATCTCTCTGCAATATGGCCTAGCACCACATGACAATGATCACCTATAAAGTCCACGTCAGCGTGCCCGTCATCCACGTAAGGTTTGCGCTGAGGTTCACTGTCACAGCTTGCAATCACCTCATCCAGAAATTGCAGTGTGTCTTCCACGTTGGGCACGGGTGGTGCCGAGGGGGTCACTCTAGATACCTAAACATGCAAAAAAAACAGCTTTGCTTGTTCTCCACATCATCTCTAGGGTGGTACATGTTGAAACGACTGATTGCCATGCTGTCTGTTTTTGAAGACATCGGCTTCATTTATATTAATGGATAAATTAGAGAAATATGGTAAAAGAGGTTTGGCATATAAATGGATAAAAAAGTTACCTAGATGATAGAGCTCAGTATGTGCAATTAAACAACCATTTATTCACTTGAGTCCTGGAAAGGTTGTTTGGCCAGCTAGCTTGATCCAGACGGAGGAAAATGTCTAATCATTTTCTTACAGTTGTATGTAGAGTTCTCCCAGACTTATCTGTATAACCGTATGCCACACACACTGTGGCATTTTGACTTTGGAGACAGAAAAAATACACCGAAAAATCAGTCTGTGTTCATGTTAGGCACTTAGCAAGTGGCAAACCAAGATGGCCGCCGGTGACTTCAGTTCTCATCATTACGTAGCCAGGTTATTTTTACTGTGACTCCTGCACTGTTTTTAAGTTACAATTATTTTAGGGCTGACTTGGATTGTTTTTTTCTAGATCAAAAAAAAAAAGTTTTTACTTGTGGTGCCCGAGGTGCTGCTTTCTTCTTGGAGGACACCTTGTCTTTGACGTCGCCCTTGTTCAAATCGCTCACACTCTTTGTGTAGCGCCGCCGCAGTGCCACCAGCGCTTGCAAATACTCCAGGCAGTTCTGCTCGTGGGAGTAAAGCCACACGCGGTCCTCTTGCCTGTGGTAGTAGTACAAAGTGGACTCCACACTCACGGTGCTCTTGCTCCGTTTCAACGTGGCACCCTCGCAAGACTGGGTCCTCTCTCCCACAACCAGCATGGAAGTGCTGCGGACCCGCTTGACGGTGCATGCGCTGTGGTAATCCGGCCCAAACTCATCCCGCTGTTTTTGTCCGTGATGATTGGGACGGAACACATGGTTGATCTTCCTAAACATCCCTTTAAATAATCAAATACTTGCCTGTTCGGTCCATATTCCTCTATCAGACGCTGACTAAAGCAAACCAACTCGAACTACGGCTGTCCATGATGCTGGGTGGTTGCTTGTTCAACCTGATCGCATCGTAAATGTTATCACTCGCTGCTTGGCAACATGGAGACCTCGGTAAGACAACACTATTGAGCTGCAGGCCCGGTTCAGGTGTCCTGACCCATAACAGAGGAGCTGTCACTCTCACCGTGGGTCATTTAAGATACAGCCCTCAAGCATTATTCACCAAAAGATATTTTGACAAAGTTATTGTGAGGCAAAAGATCAATTTGTGAATATATTATGCTAAGGACTGATCCCTCCACAAACCGTATTGACGAAAGGTCTCAAGACGTCAGGATTGGAGTCGATTGCTGTTGCTGTGCTTTAATAAAGCAAGTGCCAAATTCAACGTACAGTACAGTAATACACGAGTTTATGTAATGAGAAGATATCCAAACATTATTTATTCCTACAAAACTGGACATGCGTATGTGAAAAAAAATGGACATCTTCCGTTGTATGCTTGTGCAGTAGAACCTCTATATTCAAACACCTCAAAAGTTGAACAAATTAGACTTCAATCAAAATCCAGTGGAAAAATAAGCCTCAAAAGTCAACATTTAATAACTCAGTGAGCAGTTTTAAACATAAGCATTGAACCAAAATTTGAACGTGAACACACCAAAAGATGTAAGTTGGTCTTCAGAGAATGTTCCATAAAATTAATCAAGTCAAACTAAACTTTAAGCAATCAACACGCGTGGAATAGTCAGCTGACCTTTTGTTCGCGTAAGAAGCTGACGTACGCGTGGCTTTCATTAATAATACAACAAGGTGTCGTCTTGTGTTTCCTGGGCTGTCTTTCGTTGGAACTTTCCTTTCAAAGATTCTTAAATGGAGTCAAGGTGTTGTCCAGTTTGGAAAACAAATCTCACCAATAAATAAAAGCAAAGGGAAATTCCACAAATGACTCCCAACTCTCACTTTTAAATGATGCAAATTTGACATTACACGCTCAGGCACGCCAAGGTCTCTCGGAGGAAATGTCCGCTTGTGGTTAAGTAACAAAAGTTGCACTTCTGCTTTACTTACTTTACACTAACAGCCGTACAAATACAACTGATTATAACCCGTAAAACAGCATTGAGTAGCTCTCAGCGATTATTTGGAATTAATGAGACTTTTTGTGGCATTTTACGAGTACAAAATTCGACCAGGGAATGAGCAGTCACAGTTAAGGATCGTATTCATTCGATTATTTGATTAATGTAGGATTTCTTCCAAAAATTCAATGAACACTTTCATGAACGCAACCACCTGCAATTAAATCAATTAGATAATTAGATTAAAATGATTTCATTTGCATTTTCACAGAAATTAAAAATGCCAACCAGAGGGGTTCAGACTGCTTCAGAGTCATGTTGGGATAGGATTAAAATAATAGAATAAACATAACATTTGGTTATTTTTGCCATCATAAAATTTTACTTAGAACATTTTTTCATTTTTTTTTTATTGCCACAATGCGTGAATTCTGATCAAAGGAGAAAAAATACCAACCCATCATGAAAAATACAGGGTGCTGCATTTTAATCAAAATATGCAATTATACAATATTTCATAAAATAGAAAGTTAACAATAGATGACAAAAAATACATTTTCCATTGTATGATACAATCATGTAATTAATACCTACAATTTTTGTCTTTCTGACTTTTAATATATGTCAGGGATTTCCACAAATATTCAACATTGGATTGCAGCGGTTATTTGTTTTTGTTTATTCGTGAGGAGACATCCATGCAAATAACCTCATGGATTTTCCGTGTTTGTGTATTGAAACGTAGCTGACAGATGGATGAGGGTTAGAAAATTTGTTTTCAAGCTGCGACACGATGCGATATATCTAAAATTTTAACGGTGTGCAAATTCCTTCTTATAAGCCACAGCAGTATAGCAGTTCCCTCGCTGAAAATTCCCCAGAAATTTCTGTGAACTTTTCTTGGTAGTGTGAATAAATGCCACCAGGTGCAGCAGTGATTATTAAGAAAGGGGAAGAGTGAATATTAAAAAAAAAAAAACAGTCTTGCTTCCTCTTAAGGTGGCGGCATAGAACCACGCAGACTATTTGACGTGTCATTCGATTCACAGAGATTGCCTTAAGGTAAAAAAAAAAAAGTTCTCCTTCTCCTCAGGCTTTTTTTAAAAAAAATTATCATAGACAGTGCCTGATTTTTAAAAATTCTATCATCCAGTAAATTGCGACTTAGTGAGGCATCGCAGGGATGCTTTGTGAAGTGAAATTGCTGAGCATGGCCTACGGAGAAGCAGAAGACTCGTGCCTCCCACCCTCCGAGAGGCAGGAGCGTACTGTTGGATCTTCTTCCCGCTCGACAGGCGCCATTGTGCACTTTCATCACAATCCCTCAGAGCAGAAGGGCGGCGTGGCCGGCGGGAGTCCTCCACATGTCTCCCAGCTGGAGTCTTTGGATCTGTACAGAACCCAAACATGCAGAGAAAACTCTCCGGGAATTCAGATTGCCTCTCCCCGCTCTGGAGGCGACGCCACTTTCCTGGTTCCGTCCTTTTGTCAGAGCATCTGTCAGAATTACAGCGACCTCCACATCGGGGGTGACCAGGTTCTGCCCCTGTTGGCTGACGATGAGGACCAGGCGCATGTCGACACTCAGGCGGTGGGTCCCTTCTTGCAGTCATGTGACGTCCCCCCGCCTGGGGAGGACTCCCCTCCGAGACGAGCGACGCAGATTGGGCCTCTCAGGGGGGGCTCCAATCACTGGAGACAAGGAAGTGGCAGAGATCGGAGCTTTTTGTTCCAAGGGCGTGAGAGTCCCTTCACCAACTCCCTCCTTAACGGCTATCTGGAGCAGAAGCTTCTGGACCTCTACCAGCAGTACATGATGGAGAACATGGCCAGGAATTCCGGCCCTGTTTGCCCCCTGCTTGCCTCGGAGATGATCCTGACTAGCCTGGACCAGATCACCTTGCAGCTGAGCCGGGATGGGAATCTAGAAGCGGGCGTGGCCAAGGACATGGTGATGTCATGCCTGCTGAGGGTGGCTGGCGAAGTCGAGTCCAGCGAGATCAGCACACCTTTCCTGCAGATCTCCAGTGACGCATCCATGAAGCATGTCAACCACAACAAAGAGCAATGACGCTAGTTTCAAGTTAAGCAAAAGAAGCCACCAGTTTTGATTCATATCCTGCCATTTTGCTCACCTTGTGAATGTCGTGAGACCAAACTCAGCAGTCAAACAAGCCAACAAGCACTTCAACCAAATGGCGGAGTAAACAAAATGTTCTTCAGTCGTGTTTTAAACATTTTATTGAGATAGCGGCTATAATATCCACCTGTAAGGCATTCCAATGCACTTGATAGAAAATGCTCTAGAAACTTCTTTTTGGCTCCCTGAATCACTAAAAGACCATTGCTTTGTGAACGAAGGTTTTGGGACATAATATAAGTAACATGTTTACATTCGTTTTGATGGAGGAAGAACTACTTATTTTCAAACTAGATGAAAAAAAACAAAACATGTTTTGTAACAATTTTCTAAATTGTTTGGTGGAAGTTACTGCTGGGAAAAATAAACTTTCTCCAACAAAAGTTTCAAAGCTTGTTTGATATCAAGAGGAATTATGCAATTCCAGAGAAAAGAGAAAAACTTGATTTGAATAATGTCATTGTCATTTTACATGTGTTTCAAAGCCATTTTTATTTGCAGCAATGTAGGGTTGTGGCTGTGATGTGCTAGGATGAAGAACTGCCAAGCATGTGCACATACGGTATCCTCAAAATGTCAGAAAAGTGTGTTTTGGCAAAATATACCATCCTTCCATTGTCGAAGCCGCTTTTCTTCAGAAGGGTCACCGGGGTTTTTTGGAGCCTATCCCCGCTATCTTCGGACAGTAGGCGGGGGACACCCTGAACTGGTTGCCAGCCAATTGCAGGGCACACAGAGACGAACAACCATCCGTGCTCACACTCATACCTTGGGGCAATTCGGAGTGTCCAATCAACCTGCCATGCATGTTTTTAGAATGTGGGAGGAAACCAGGGTACCCAGAGGAAACCCACGCAAGCACGGGGAGAACATGCAAACTCCACACAGGAAGGCCGGAGCCTGGAATCCAACCCTGGGCCTCCGTACTGTGAGGCCATCGTGCTAACCTGTTGTCCACCGTGCCACCCGCAAAACACACCACTTTAGAAAACTCAAATGTGAGTTAATGAATATGTGTGATGTCACCATCAAGGCTATCTTGTGAATGCCCCTTGCATCAAATGTTTCACAGAGGCTGTGATAAAATTCATGCTACTGTGTAATCAAGACTGAGATTAGCCTATCCTGATGGAGTTTTTTTACCTTTTGGATTATTTTCCCCCCAAATTTTCCGGGAAATTTCTTCCACATTTCCCTCACCCACAGTAGGAAAATTATGAATTTTTATCAGCGTTTTCTGAAGATTTTTGTGTTTTTTTTTTGATGTATGGACCCCCTGAGATATCCTTGGCCCCCACAATGGCTCTCCCAAGGAAAAAAATCCTAGCTCCACCAGTGAGCCTGTCATGCTGTAGTGTGTGTGTGTGTGTGTGATTTGCCGAACAGCTGAATGCAGCCTCACCGTGTTATTTTTCAACCTTTCCTCAAATTTAAAAGGAAGTCTGCAAGTCGCTGCAGTCTAATGCACTGGTGACCTTCCTCCACTCTTCCTGTCCAAACAAAACGGCAGCAGGAGGAAGTGGTGTGTTTACAGAGCTGAGCGCCGGTCGCGGTTGGAAACTTGGGAAGTGTCAAGGCTGCGTCGAAACTATTCATGCCTTTCTTCCCCAAACATTCCAGGTACACACGGAGGAGCTCATCCGGTCCTAGAAAACAACAATTTCAATTATGCTGTGATGATGCTGCCATAAGGAGGCGGTTGCCTGTCATGGCAGCAATCCTCAAACCTGTGTCTGGACAACAATGGTCAGCAGAGATGTCAAAATTACCTGTGTTCAATACGGACGCCCCTCAAAGTACTGATACTTGTGCAAAAAAAAAAAAAAAAACAGCTCGGGTAAAAGTAGAAGGAATGAAACACCCTTCCTGACTCAGACAAAAGTACGAAAGTGCACTCTTACAAATGAGTTTAAGTAAAAAAATAAAGTGACATTTTCAACCCCAGTATTAACATAGACATATTGATCTTCAAATTATTTGTTTTTAAATAAAATAATGTGACACAGAGAAAAAAAAATGTTGAATTATAAATATATTTATTTATTTATATTTGTTTAAAACCTTTATTTGCCTGCTGCCAAACAAAATGGCTAAAATAAAAAAACAAAACTTTTTTTTTTTTAAACTAGCAAATTATGGCAATTTTCCATTTTTCTTTGATGTCTCTAAAATTATTTTAATGCTCAAAAGTGAAATAATTTACAGCAAGTCAGCAAGGCTTCAACTTGCGAACGTTTTGCTGCCGGTTTAATTCTACACAGCACAGGTGCCTAACTCCAGTCCTGGAAGGCCGCTTTCCTGCAAGTTTTCCATTCCTCCCGGCTGCAACACACCTGATTCAAATGAGCATGTGTGTTAAAAAATAACACAATTCTGGGTAAAAAAATGTCTGTTGCCTGCCTGTCTGTCTGTCTGTCTGCACATGATTAATTAAGAAAAAAAATAAAAAATTATATATATATATATATATATATATATATATATATATATATATATATATATATATATATATATATATACATTATGTTTTAAAAAAAAGTTAGTCTAATATGATGGAATCACAGAGGAGGTTGAAGCCTTTCAGCGTGTCTCTAAAGCACTTTTCCTGCTCACAAAGAGCTTTTAACATGTGGGCTTGCCCAGACAAGGTCGTGTGATTTCATATCAAACCCAAGGTCCCTGCCACTCTCGGCATTGTGGCTTTAACGCTGAGGCCGTGTCGGCTTTATTCAAAAAAAGCTTTTAGTGTGTTGCCTTGTAAAAGCAGCACAATTATATACTATTTACTTATATATTTCTCTATCTTATTTCTCCGCTTGTCTTTCCACTTCCTGATGTTTCAAAAACAATTTCAAGGCCTAAAACAAGAGTGTAAAACTCTTTACAGGATTAGACACGCACAGAATATTAGGGCCGATTTTGAGTACTTTCCCTTGGTTTGTGATGGCAGCCTTGAGGCACGTGCGTTATTCCAGATTACACTTTACATGTGCAACTTGCCCGAACGTTTAATGAGTGTTCCGTTGTCATGGAGTGAACATTTCCTGGTCAGTTTGCCCCTCGTGGTTGCCTGGGAGCCCGGTGACCTTGGCTGCAAGTCCAAGCAGACGGCCCTGCGAGGCGAGCAATAAACGCATCGTAATATGTATATGACGCCGCATGGTAGCCGTGTGGATGCGGGTGTGGACTGTCAAGCGAATGCACTTTGACCTCATTTCCTCATTTTGGTCGTGGCTCTACATCAGGCTTTTTTTTCTACTGTGTAACAAAATTGATTTTAATGCTTAAGTATTAAAGAGTTAATTGGGGTCAACATCAATTGCATCTAAGACAGAAACGGATGCTCGGGTAATTCAAGTTACTTGTTTCCCCAAAATTCTCTTTTTGGTACGATTACCCACTTATTTATGTGTAAACAGTCAGAAAGAAGGAGTCAAGCTAACCGCAGCGACAATTGTTCATGCTATGCTTGACAGTCACACAACACGAACATGGGAAGAAGGCCGACTTAAAAATAAACTTTAAATTCCAAATATCCATCCAGTCATCCATCCATTATCAAAGCCGCTTCTCTGCGGGGGTGCTGCAGCTTATGCGAGCCGTCTTCACGCAGAAGGCGGGGTACACCCCGAATTGGTTGCCAGCCAATTGCAGTGCACACGTAGACAAACAACCATCCACGCTCACACTCATACCTAGGGGCAATTAAGAGTGTTCAATCAATCGACCATGCATGTTTTTGGACTGTGGGAGGAAACTGAAATACCCGGAGAAAACCCATGCAGGCACCTGGAGAACGTGCAAACTTGACACAGTAAGCCGGAATCGAACCCTGCACTTGAACTGTGAGGCGGACTCGCTAACCAGCTGTCCACTGTGCCGCCTATTTACCAAATTATATGTGGAAATCAATGCAGAGGTATGCTGTTATTTTGAAGTTTCCGGCGACGTTTTGTAACGGCTGACTTCACTCATTTTCCAGACTGTGTTTGGGAGGGTCGTTTATTCCGTCACAAACTGTTGCTTCAGACGTCCTGAAATAAACAACTTCTGAGGTCACATCATGTCATAGACATTATATCAAAAAATTCACTTTTATTTTTAGGAAAATAGTTGAAATTTAAGTATAAAATATTGATTATCTAAAAATGAAGACCAGTTGGCCTCATATTAATAAGTGGAATTTGAATTTTTTTTTACGTATTTCTATTTGAATACCAGATTATTTGATTGGAATTTTCTGTAGGATATCTGAATACCAAAATATTCAGTAGACGCAGCCTTACTAGCATCACATTGAGAGCTGTTTCTTTCACGTTGCAAATTAATAACCCCTACAAACTGCGAGGTTAGCCTACTTGATTCCACATGGCTCAAGTTCCAAGAATGTTACTTTTCTATTGACAGATTCTTTTTCTTTGAGTGACTGGCTACTACCAGATACTAGAAATTTGTAGCACCACAACTGGGAAACGCAGACACTACGAGGCACTTTTCTGGTCAGATTTGAAAAAAATTAAATAAAATAAATATCTGATACATGTCACACATCGGCTAAATTGAGTTGCAGTGTGACTATAACCTAAGACAGTTTACATTAAACAAATCCAAGCTCATTTCAATCTGTTTTCATATTTTTCGAGCCCAGTTCATTCAGTGTATTTTTCACAAATATTTTTTACTACATATTGAATTAATTCAAAATGTTAAATTAATACTTATCTGACAATGTCGGTGAAAATTGTACGTTATTACCTCTTTTTGTTTTGTAATGCTCATTTTAGTTCTCAGACTATGCAAGTATAACTAATGTGATGTCCTGTGCGTGTATAAATATTATTTGGTAACTCCAAGTGGGCCACGGTCAAACACGTACGCAGAGAACTCTACCAGGAGGGGCTCGTGTCTGAAAAGCTTTCTTCACATAAGATGATAAACCTATACAAAGCTGACTCAAAAATGTGTCCCGGGCAAACAGAGAGAGCTTCAATTGAGTTTATCCTTCACCTTTGTTCTAAGTGTCTGTAAAGAGGCAAACATTCATTTCAAGCATTGGCCTTGGCAAATATGGACAAGTATGGACGATGATTCCATTGTAGAAGGGGAAATATAAAAGTAAATATGAAACTGTGGAAGCCGAAGGACGTAATCCTGCCTTTCATCCACATGAGTGAGGCGAGTGGAAAAAGAGCAGCATAACCCGTTTACACAGATCAGACTCGGCTGGGCAAATCAAAATCTGGATGTCAATTAATTTCTTAATTGAATTTCAATGAAAAGCAGACAGAAGTGACGTGTTTGGTCCCAGTGGCCCTTCTACCTTCAACCCTGTTGACCTTTGCCCCCGGCATATTATCTTAAGCAAACTTGGGTTTTAAATTGGACAGTGATTTTTAATTACCTAATCAGAGCTGTTGTTTGATTCGCTTCTTTCATCTTGGGCAGCTGGCTAAAGTGAAGCCCTTTCTTTCCCAGCAGCACTTAGAAAAAGTAATCCATGTCTTTGTTACATCTAGGCTAGATTACTGCAATGCACGTTATTTTGGAGTCAGCCAGTCTTTCCTCAAGTGCCTCCAACTGGTTCAAAATGCTGTTGCTCGACTTTTAGCTATATACATTTTCATACATCCATATTTGTCAAGCAGTTGGCATTATACTTGCTCATTGTTTTACATCTAGACTTTTGTGTACATTTTAAGGAATATTGTAGTTTTTTTTCATGGTGATATTTTTTTCTCTTGGCTGCAGTCAAAATTTATTATTTTCCTTATCATTTTCAAATTATGGTGACTTGTCATGGTTATTTAATAACTTCATATTAAAAACTATTTAGAAATTGTTCTGCGTGCTAACATTTTTGCCATGTCGAACATGTGAATGAAAGCAAAATTCAGTCTTAGTATATTATGAGACCAGATAATTGACTTTTGGGTATTTTCCAATTTTTTCGTTTCTGAGAATTATTTTCCTCCGTCCCTAATAGGGAACAATTTTTATCATTGTTTTGAAGAAGAAAAACAAACAATTTGGCCTGCCCCAAGGGAAAAAAAAATCCTAGCTCCGATCTTCCAATGAAGAAGACGCAGTACCCGATGTTGTTTTCAGGCATGAAATAAAAGAAAGTCCAAAGCTATTACAAAGCAGCATGACCTGACCCGTAAGTAGCCAATCTCCTTCCCCACCCGTACATTCTGTAGCCTCAGAAGAGACTCGAGAGAATTGCAAAATTTAATATTGATACAATCTGTGCAGTATAATTGTGAATGTGACCTTGCCTACAATGCAGAGGCGTTCAAAGCTTTCCAAATGGTGAACGATCGTGTTCGATGCCCCCGAAAAATATTTAGTTGACGGGTGCAAACAGACCTTTTTTTCCAAATCGATCAATATCTGATGTTCTTTTTGTCCGAAACGTTGCACCAGAGGATGGCAGAATTTATTTTCCTCTCTGTTGTTCATCGTACATTGTCTATTCGCAAAATGGCACACTACGTTTGATGTCACATCTGCAAAAAAGCAGACAAGATAGATGCGCCCATTTCATGGAAGATTTTGCCGCAAAAGTGCAACATGAATATATAAAGGAGTATTTTTCAGCTTTTAGGTGCTTCTCCCCGCGACACTAATTAATCATTATGAATCAAACCATACATGTTAATTTGGCCAGTGTCCCTTTCAGGAGGTATGAGGCAACATTGTCATCAAACAAACATGCTTAGTGGGTCACTAATATTCAAATAAATAACGTCAGAAGTCAAGATGACTCACTGAGATATGAAGGACAAACAAAACAAAATTACTTAACGACATAAAGACAACTTTTTACATGAAGATTTATCCTCCTCTTTGATTTTATTGGCAAAATAAACTTGTCATACGCCTTTTATTCCCTTTATTTCCATTGTAAACATATGAATCTTTTGCCTCACCTTGGTCTGTCAACACCAAACGCCGCCCTCCGCATGTTAGCGCCTCCTTTTTTTTTTTTTTTTTGGGATTGCAGTGCTTGGCAGCCGCCACTGTTATTAGTGTCGTAATTTAGCTCCCTATGCAAACATGACCCCGTCCTCCAAATATTCAAACGGTAGTCACAGCGAGGCCAGTAAAGAGAAAGATAAAAGGGACATAAATTATGACCGCACTCCCCTCCTCCTCTATGTTTTTGTGAGCGTGTGATGGTTATCGTACGCAGTCACTTTTATATCACACCGTGACACATTTGGCAATGCAATGAATAGAGCAGGAAGGACAGAGACAGAAGGGGCAAACAAGTAAATGGAAAATGCAGATACGTACTGTATATCGAGGAGGCCGCGTGCAGCAATCTGCATTTTAATCGCTGCCATGTCGAAAACATTTTTATGACCCTGCCCCTGAATACGCAAGTCTTGTGTGATTTAGTGTGGCGTCACATGTGGTACGTGAACGAAACAGGAAAATAATAAAATCAAATAAGAAAGGGTCGTTGAAGTGTTAGCGGACTGCCGATTGTGGAGCCCATCAAAGTGGCACTGTGGGGCTTATTCCTTATTGCGCTACGGATTCCACTCATGAGTTTGACCTTGGCATGCACACACACACACACACATACGCATACACACACACACCCTAGGGTTCCACTCAACCTTGACTAATTAGCTGGCGTCCCCGTAGCATATGTTCACCACAGAGTTGATCAAGGACATTACATCTGCAGTGTCCCGCCTCGCTCCCCATGTTTGTTCTGCTCTGCTGTGGCATGATGTGTGCCTACAAGTCTATCGCTGGCGCCGGGCCGAATTAGCGCAAGTCACAATTTGCTTCATTTAAGATTTTTTTTCAAAAATCTTAATTGCTGGTCAGTGCACACACGTGTGTGATATTTATTTATTTATTTATTGACAAATCTTTGGCCAATCTAAAATAATTTTAATGGTAGCACAAGCATGTCCTTTTTGGGGTTTCAACTGACCACTTTGGAGGTGCAAGGTTTCAACCCATCGTCGCTGCAATGTACTGACTCTTATTTGAGTCTAAATTCAGAAAGTGCGCACGCCACAATTTGGCTCTTTTTATATATCGATGTTCTGGTTTCCCTCAGAGGGCTGTAATGACTGTGAACTCATATAAATGTATTACATTACGTTATCACAGACACACCAAATTGATGTAAAGCAATAATTGTTTGTACGACAATTCTTCAATTTATTTTAAAAGGGGAGGATTGGTAACACATAAATGGCAATATCTCATATCTCAATGTTGTTAAAAGTGAAGAAAATGCGCAAGAAACAGGAAGTTGATTTGCCCTTTGCGGGCCACCTAAAATGAGGTCGCGGGCCAGATCTGGCCCCTGGGCCTTTGGTTTGACACCGGTAAAGGTTGAAATTGCTGAATTTACTGCCCTCTCCAGCGCTCCTGTTTTAGCAGTGCTCTGGCCTGCTCTGTGCTTAGAAGTCGATGCTTCTGTTATTAATGTAAGTGTAAGTAAAGAATTGTGGACCTTGACCTACAGTGTCTCATGTTGGCTCTGCTTTGCCGTGACTTATATTATGGCAACTAATTCTTCACTACCAGTATATTTGGATGACCGCCGCTCACCTCCACTGAAAAAAGTTTTTGTTGAATTTGACAAAATGTTATTTCCATTCCATGGTTGCACAAAATGAAGTCATCTGGATCTTGCTACATTTCTCAAGAGGACATCACATCTGCTTAAAAAATGGATCTGGATCCAGATGATTTTGCTTTGTGCAACCATTTGATGAAATAAAATTGAGAAAATTCAGCATGTTTTGTTTTTATTGCTAGAGGTAACGTTAATGCTCACTGTATTGTTTCATTTCTTTCATCCATTTTTTTTGCCACTTTCCTTTTAAGTCTGTTTCTAGATCATACTTGAAGTATGATTAAAAGATTCCCGCAGATGATTTTAATTCCTACTACAGTGCCTCTAGTTCCTGTTAACATGTTAAAGGTAAGGTAAAGACTTTTTTCTCCGGACGTACTGTATTTAGCACACCGTCCATGAAAGCGCTACTCTGATGTGGCCCATTCTGTATTTAAGTAAGTAAATCTGTCACGTCGCTGACTTTAATGCCAACTGTAGTCTTTCGCCTCACAGCCGGATTACCGTGGCCTGCTCTATACTCACAAGTCTAGAATTCAGCATTTCATTGTAAGTATGGTGAAGTGGTTCACATAGTGGACATTACTAATGGCTCATGTTTTTTTGTCACGTTGGAACTGCCGTGCTGCGAGTATGGTCCAGCAGTTCTCACAATGGTTCACATGACAAATCCCCACTGTGGCGTTCATATATCAATATTCTTGTTTTTTTGTTAGTTGTTGTGTGTTTTCAAGTTTACTGCATTTGAGCGGCACGTTAACAAGGACACCGCTACATCTGCCGCTTTGTTTGCTGCAAGCCTGCCGTGTGACCTTGTGCAGTGCAATGCAACCTTGAAAGCCACGCTGTTCCCAAACGAGGCAAACAGACATCTGGTGAGCCGTCCACAATGGAAGTAAACAACATGCAAAAGTGTGTTTATTATATGCAGTAATGTGTATATAATTATCTTAAAAAACAATAAGGGGATTTGTATTTGATGCATTATTTCTTTGTTGCAACACTGCTTCTTGGCAGTTGATCTTATTCTGTTTATTTTCCCCATTAAATGATGCTAAATATGTGAGGAAATTCATTTGTGGGATGAGGAGCAGAGGTAAGTACTTGTGTTGCACCCAAATCTTCTCTGGCAAGCCCAGCAACAACTGCTTCCATTGACTCGTGTTTGGTGGATCGGTTGATTGAAGTTTAAAGAATCAAGACATACTGGCTAATTACTCTGAGTAATGCGTGGCAGGACCGTCCGCAGTCACAACAGCCGAGCATCTCCTCCTTCAGCCAGCATTTGTCAAATGTCATCCATCGCGGTTGTGTTGGTCAGTCTGGCACGAACACCATGGCCAAGCCAATCCCGCAAATGTTCACTGGAGTTGAGGTCAGGCCATTACATCCTTACATGCCGATCTTTGGGGGTGAATATCAAATTCAGATCCAAAGAGTGGCGGTATGGGGTTGCCACTGGTTGCAGAATCCCATCTTGATATCCCTGCATCGCTACTGCAAGCCTGGTATTTTCCAGTGTGGGACATGTCCTCTCCCATCAAAACACTGCTACCACCAAAGATTCTTACAACGGTTCTTACAAATACTTCGACATGTTTTATAAAGGTGGCTACATTAGGAAACCACAACCGTGAATGTTGTGTGTTGATGGTCCTTTGCCCAACTTTCTTCTGGTGATCTCGGATTGAATCAGGACCCTCTCACTGTCGGGCAGCAATTTTCAGCACTAGGCCAGGACAGGACTGGGCAACGTTTATGATGATGGAGGGGGCTACAGGTTTTCATCAGTGCAACCAGGGGGCCAGTGGACCGTCCACTTTCAAACCAGATGTATGGCAAGAATTGACTGGTTAGCAGGTCCCAGTTAGATTTCCAGGATTAGATTTCAGGCTCCGGCGTTCCTGTGTGACGTTTGCATGTTCTCCGTGTGCCTGTGTGGGTTTTCTCCGGGTGCTTAGTGTGGTAATGCATTGTATTAGTGGGCCAAATAAAGCAACAGCAAATTGCATTACGTGTACAAAGACAGTACATCATTATTTCAAAGACATTGACAATGTGTTCTTCAAAAATTTATTTATTTTCCAGCTTGTATAGATTTATAGTCTCCAATTCTCTTCAGTTACGTTGAGTTCTTATGGCAATTGTACCTAATGAAATGTCCCATGAAGACATTTCGTTACAACTATTTCAATTTTCCTGCTTGAAATGGTTTTGGCATATTTCTCCAATACTTTTTGTTTCAACAAAAAAAAAGATGAAAACTATGGGGGGGAAAAAAAAGGTAATTAAAAAGTTCAAAAAAGTAACTATTTATTCAGCTGGTCTTCTCTAATGCACAAACACATTTTCACAGTGCTTTCAGTCGTTGACACGAGTCCTTGGAGAGTGCAGTATTCAATTTGTAACTATTATGGAGACAAGGACACGCTCCTTTATGTCGGCCGCCGCGATGAGAGAATATGAAGGCAGTCGCCATGGTAACCGCCAGAAGAGCACCCAACAAATCAACAAACAATGCTCCGAAAGACTTTTGTAGGGGGAGTCGTTTAATGCAAAGCCTTGAATCATACAAAGTTGTCCTCTTATGCTGCCTTCGAGAGCCTGTGGGTGTCAAAGCCGAAGGAAACAAAAAATAAAAGCTTGTGCTCTTCTCCAAGGCCGAGCTGCCGGGAACGTGCCAGGGAGCCGTCGTCTTTTTGGTCATGCTGACCTCTCGATTTTACTGGTGAGGTCACACCTTCCAGGAACGCTGAGTGCTGCACAAGCACGCTGGGGAATAAAACACACAATACGGGGGCGTAGTGGCGGGAATTGACTTGAGCAGCAAAAAGCCACTGTTTGTTTTAACTGGAGACAAAAAAATGGCCAATTACTTTTCATCAATTCACTCAATGAATTGAGCATGCTCACTTGGAGGTTTTGTCAACGAGCCACTTCCTGGGTGACATCACTCGCTCTGAGCAATTATGCTTTCCTGCAAAAAAAATCCTCAAAGGAAATCATAGAAATAATGAAATTCCAGAATCAACATTGTGACAATCTAAAATGCTTTGTGTTCTTCACGTGTAAAAGTGTGGAGAAAAAAGTTTGCAACAAAAAAATTAATCCAAGTCCAAATTTTACATTACAGTTTTTATTTTTTTAAATTGTCCACTTTAAACAAAATTTTCAAATAATTAAGCATAATAATAAGATCCAGTGTATAAGATTTCAATCACACACATACTTCACACCATCATCTGTGGAGGCTAAACAAGGTAATAACCCTACTTTGACAAAATAAGAAGTAGAGAGAACAGTTTTGAAATGTGGGGAGTAAAAGTAAAAAATCATCAGAAAAATAAAAGGAAATAATACTCAAGTATTTGTATCTATGAAGCCTTTCCGGCTGCAAGTAACGCGAACTAGGTGAAAGTAAGCCGCCGTCTCACCGAAGCGACAGCGTGACGAGCACAAAGTACATCTCGCACATTGCAGGCGCAAGTCAAAAGTGCTGTCGATGTGCTGCTGCTGGATTTGCAACAAGACATCATGTCATCTCTCCTTGAGACGGGAGCATTTTTATAAGCGCAGCCGCTTGAGCCTTGAGCGCGCAAGAGAGGAACTGAGTGAAGGCTGTTTATCCCGCGGCGGCCTTGATATAAACATGTGAAAGAAGCTCGCCGCTTTCTCTCATCTGCTCGATCAATAGAAAGAAATTCAGCGGCGGGAACAATGTGCTGCCGAGCGCCCCTGCAAAAACTTTTAAAAAAAAAATTTTTTTTTACAGGGGCAACTTCATTGACGGCGGCGACCTTTGAGGTGACGCCAGGGCACACGGAGGTCGCGCTTGTGGCTTGTGCGTGAATGTGAATGTGTCGTTGTGGTGTGTCCTCTTTACAAAAGGCAACAAAGCCCTCACGTTATGGTTGACACGAGGACTGGGCCACATGCTGCGCTTCCCCTGCTCGCTGTCGCTCTCGTCTCAACTTTTCCTGTCACTGGTCAACATTTTTCCATATGGCCTACCAACCACATTGGTATGATACTGGTTTGATGTGAATAAGTCACAATTTTGCAAGGTATAGGTATAATAATTAAAGTCTGTATACCCATGATAATTATTATTATTATGGAAGTCAGCCAAAGCCTGATTATCAGATGTCACTGAAAGCCAAAATCAACGTAGATACAATTCGATTCATCCGTGACCCTCCAGAAGACAAGAAAATGCGTGTATGGATGAATCAACAGCGCTTCTGTTGATGATAGTTACATATATAACTAAATAAGTAAATAAATAACTAATAATAAATAAATAATAATAAATAATAATAAATTAATACATAAAAAAAATAAAAAATCAATAAATCAATAAATAAATACAAAAAACAAAAACATTTTCACTAACGACAAAAAAAATAAAATAAAATAAAATATAAATAAATAAATAAATAAATAAATAAATAAATAAATAAATGAATGAATAAATAAATAAATAAATAAATAAATAAATAAATAAATATTGTATTTAATAAATAGATAACTGAAATGTTTTTACTAAACTAATTAAAAATAAACTATAATCATTGCAAAAATGTTTTTATCTTTCTAATGAATTGGATGATAAAGTATGCGCGAAATACTTCTCAAGAGGAACAACAATCCTTTTTTCTCTCGATATGAATTTAACACAACTCGATGAAAATTCTTAAAAATCAGTTGGTACATTATTATACTCATTCTTCCATTGTTTGTCTTAGTTTAGTCACAGGGTTCAGGTAGCAGTTGACCCTCAACCGCTCTCTCTGCGGAGCAATTAGGCTAAAGTGCTAATTCATCTGCTTTATCCAGAATTGTCTTGTCCAAGCCTGATTGCCCCCCACCCCGCCTTCACCAAAGTCCCTCCATCCCTTCCTTCCGCTCCTGCTGCAGCTCCTCATTCCTCTTTAGTGACAAAGGCAAGGAGAGCACTGAGTCATGACATCATAATTCACCAGCTCCTGTTTTCTCCGTTAAATCAATATCAGCGTGTCCGAGTCAAGGTTGTTGGCTGGCCTTCACAGCTCGCCTCTTCCAGCTTCTTTCTTGTGGAAAATCGTATAAATTGTCCCTAAAATAATTAAGCCTTCAGATCTGTCACTGCCCTATATTTTTTTGGGGAGAACCAGCTTCCTGGCTTATAAACAACTCTGATGCAGCGTCAAGGTAATGCTGAGGGTAGAACTGACGGAGATTTTAAGGACTTTTTTTTAAATGACTTGGCATTAAGAATGTAACTTTATGAATTGAGCATTAGGTACTTGATGTGTTGTGTTAAATTCAGGAATCTCAATCTTATTTTTAAAGACATGTTTTTAATGATTTGGCTTTAAGAACTTTACAATAGGGAGTTTAGGGAAATTTGCTTTAAGCAGTTGTCTTTATAAGCCATAGTCTCTGAAAAATTGGTTTAAAATTTTGTCTATAAGGACTTCTGTTTTGATTTCTTGTCTTAGCTCTTGTTCTTAAGATGTTTAAGGCCTGCACTTTGTGAACTTAGATTGAAGGACTTAGCTTCATAAGAAAGTCCAATAACTTTTCTTTGAGGGTAACACCTTGGACTAGTTTTTGAATGCTTAAAGTCAAAGATTAATCTTTAAAGTCTTAGCTTTGCTTCTCTGTCACAAGTCTTTAACGACTCGTCCTTGATGACTTGTATTTAAGAACTTCGCTTTCAGTATTTACGAACTTAACATTGAATTCTCAGTGACCACTTGTCTTGAAGAACTTAGATATAATAAATCTTTTAGAAGTTAGCTTCAAAGACTTCCGTTTAAGGACTAGCTTTTGAAAACGTAGCTTTAGGCACTTCTCTTTGAGTACGTATAACTTAAGAACTTGCCAACTTTTTTAAAGGAATTCACTTTAGAGGGAAAAAAAAGTTACTTTCCCAAACGTTTAAAAAAAAGAATACATTTTGGTCCTCTAATTACAGTACCATCTTACAAGGAAAGCACACTAAATTTCCTCTACCCGTCAGAATCTGATAACGTCCCATTCCTAATTTCTACCAAGGTTACTGCAGTTAATGGCAATGAATGAATAACGGAAACTAAATAAAAAAAAAAAAAAAAAAACATTTTCATTAACGAAATAAATAAATAAATAAATAAATAAATATTGTATTTAAAAAAAAAGATAACTGAAAGGTTTTTACTAAACTAATTAAAAGTGAACTATAATCATAGCAAAAATGTCCTTCATTTTTATATTTGTAATGAATCGGATGATAAAGTATGTGAAGTAAGTGAAATACTTCTCAAGAGGAAGAACAAGCACAAATCTGAAAGTTCACTTGATAAATTAGAAACTTTGCACGAGAATGCTAACTTCGAACACCTAGACAAGATTTTCCTCAGATAGTGCCGCTAAATCCAGGCCAGGTATCAAAGGGGAAGTAAAACCACACCGCCGTGTCCATGTTGGAAACTGGGATTCAATCTCTCTCAAAGTTTTATTTGAGACGGCTCATTTCTTCAAATAAGAACATCTCAAGGGCTCCTTTTGAGAACTTAACTTTCAGGACTGCGCTCTAACTACTTATTTTTAAATATACGTCTTTTAAAACTCAGCTGTAGCAAGAACTTGGTTTAAAGCACCGATCCCCCAACCACCAAGAAAGAAACAAAAACTTGAAGTACTTTCAGTTTATTTATTATTCCAGGCTGAAAAATATTTTTAAAAATCTCATTTTGAAGTGACCAACTTCTCAGTTACATCCATCTATAATGAGCTCTTGACGCACGTCAATATGCTAATTGTCTCGGTCGCATTACGCTAACCCACAAGCTAGCAAAATAAGTAAAAAAAAACAAAAAAAACAAAAACAAATACAAAGCCTGCTGTGCACAATATCCGGCAAGCAGTTCTTTATAAAGCGTTATGTTGAGTTATATATGTTCTTACGCTAGTTCTGTGGTGCCTTTTGTGGGCACATTTCAAGTGGACGCTGTTAAGACAGATACATCAAAATGTGGCATCACGTTGATTGCAATATCTACAAAACAATTCAGTTTTTGCATTGCTTGTTGTTGATATTTTCCTAATTTTGCTGACAAAGCAATTGCATTGTTTTATTTATTGCATCACTCACAGCTTTAGACCTTGAAGAAGGTGTTTATGAACCTGTTGTAAGGAAGACATTTACAGTTGTGACTTTTCAAAGGATTTTTGCGCGGCTGCTTTTTTTTTTTTTTTTCCTGTAAAGTTGTCATTTTGACAGTACGGGGATTCCGCCCGACAGCATTGATATATATATCCATCCGTTATCCAAATCCAAACTTTTTATCCTCACAAGGGGCGTGCTGGAGCCTATCCCAGCTGACTTCAGGCAGTAGGCGGGGCACACCCTGAACCGCTTGCCAGCCAATCGCAGAGCCCACACAACCTTTCAGACTCACAGTCACATCAGGGACAATTTAAGAGTTTCCCATGAACCTGTTTTGGGAATGTGGGAGGAAACAGGAGTACCCGGAGAAAACCCACCAGTCAGCCGCCAAAACAACTGTGGATTTGCGTTTATTGTTGTTGCATTGTACATCACGACACACCACACCTTCCACAGCCATTTTTATAAAATGATTTGTGTGCTCTGTGATTGGCTGCCAACCAGTTGAGGGTGTACCCCGCCTACTGCCCGAAGGCAGCCGGGATAGGCTCCAGCACACCCGGGACTCTTGCGATGAGAAGCGGTTCAGAAAACGGATAGATGGATAGAAATTGCACCATAACATCCCCCAAAGACGCTGGCCCACCGGGAATTTGCCTGCGACATCTCAATGGCCAGTCCAGCCCTGAGGTGATTCACTTGCTGGATAATGAGCTTCAATAAGTATTTTAGGGACTTTATTAGCACATGGAAATAGATTTTCACCAATTCACACTTGATGTTAAACATAAATATTTACAATCTTTGCAGCACCTTGACGGTTTTGCTCCTGACTTGACGGGATGAGTACCTTTGCCTTCAGCAAGAGCGAGAAAGAGAGCGCGAGGGAGGTGCCTTGTGTTTGTGGGAGGCGGAAAAAGCATTTGGTGTGAGTGGAGGAAGAAGAAAAAAAGCGGAGAAAGTGCAGGCACACACAGGAGCGCCCCCCCAAACAGCGAGTCGCCCTTCGCTCGGAGGCTATCTGGAGCTCCAAACAAAACAGCGCCTCCTCCACACTGACCTCCGCCGAGGAACGCGCTGCGCTCTCCGGCCAGCGGTCATGGCCACGACGCTGGAGGGGTGCCGCTGTCGGGGTGCGAGCCTCCGCAGCAACAGCAGCGGCAGTAGCAGCGGCAGCATCCTTTACAGCATTCTAAAGAGTGACAGAGAGGAGCAACAACAACACGAAACGCTAACGAACTTACTGCACAGCCACAGGACCTCCTCTTCTTCTTCGTCCGCCTCTTCTGTAGCCTCTGGGCCGGCGTGGCGACATCAGGAACCCCGGCACCAGCAGCAGCAGCAGCAGCAGCAGGCGGCGTGCTCCTGCGGTGCAACGCGGCGCCGCGGGGTCCTCCGCTCCCCGCAGGTGACGTGCAAAGCGGCCTCCGCCATCCTGGTCAAGACGCTGCGATTCGTCAAGAATGTGCCGTGCTTCAGGGAGCTGCCTGAGGAAGAGCAGGTCGTCTTGATCCGGAGCGGCTGGGCTCCCCTGCTGGTGCTCGGACTGGCGCAGGACCGCGTGGACTTTGAGACCACGGAGACGGTGGAGCCCAGCATGCTGCAGCGCATCCTCACCGGGGCGCCTCAGAGTCACAACGACGTGGCGGCAGCGGCGGCAGTGGTGACGGTAGCGGATCAGAGTCCAGGCGGAGGAGCCGGCGTGTCTTTGGCTGACATTGAAGCCATTAAAGGCTTCCTGAAGAAGTGCTGGAGTGTGGACATCAGCACCAAGGAATACGCCTACTTGAAGGGAGCCGTGCTATTCAACCCGGGTACGTCTGTCTGACTCTTGGGGGGGAAAACTCAGGGCAGACAAAAATCGGGTTGTTAACCACACCGCTTTTGTAAAGTCACTAGCAAGTTTATAGTATTTGGAATTGATAGAGCAACTTATATGTTGCTCTATCACTTTCGAATACGCACTTTTGGCTCCTTGGCCATAAGTACACATTTCTCTGCATTTGAATGAAAAACATCAATAACATAAATTAATTAAATTAGAACTATACCCATTTACCAATGCATACATTCTAATTATATTATTACGTTATGAAATGATTATATTTTGTTGTGTTTTTACTTGGAAACAACACTATATATCGATATAGCAATACAACAAATCAAACTAAAATATTTTATTGACACACTTGTTACTTATTATATTAACTTTGCTTTTGAATTTAAAAATAATTTTAATACATTATAATAGCCTAATATATATATATATATACATACACGTTCCTTAACATTTTCATTTAAAGAAAGACAGAGATACTCTTCTCTATAGTTTATTCTAAAAAACAAAATACATCCACGGGTATTTAACCTTTTAATAAAAGCAACATATGAATAAATTATTAAAAAACCTCTTTTATACAGTAAATATTTAAAAAATATATATACCTCAACAGTTTTTATTATACTTGTAATGCTTTTCTTTTTTTTAACTTAAAACTATAACCATCAATGTAGCAACACATTAAATAATTTTAAAAATGTTTTGGAGAAAGCGTTTTCATCATGTATGGATAACACTAACTTTACTGTTTGACTAAAAATTTAAATGCTTGGCAATTATTTTAGGAATATATTATAATCATCATTGTCATCCTCCTTCGCATCACCATAATCAACATCATTATCACAGTTGTCATCATGTTTTGTTGCACAATTGTTTGTAGATTGCATTACATTGCATCATACCGGGAGTTGTTTCTAATATTTGGTAACTACACGAAAGAGTGACAATATTACAAACAGTTCTCAGTATGATGCAGCACAGTTGTTCAATCACAAGAACACACATACTGCCCATGGTTGCTTCTCTTGTACTGGATGGCTTCTGATTAAACAAATGGTTGTATTTCCATCATACTAGAATTTGGTCCCATCTCTTAACGTGTCCTTTTTCTCCATCTCGCCCGCCATGTCGTTTCAGATCTGGAGGGTCTTCGCTGCCTGCCGTACATCCAGTCGCTGCGGCGCGAGGCCCACCAGGCTCTCAATGAACACGTCCGACTGATCCACCGCGAGGACGCCACGCGCTTCGCCAAGCTGCTCATCGCCCTGTCCATGCTGAGGTCCATCAGCCCGTCGGTGGTGGCCCAGCTCTTCTTCAAGCCCATCATTGGCAGTGTCAACATTGAGGAGGTGCTCATGGAGATGTTCTACGGGAAGTAAGGCAATGCTCCCGGGACTTTGGTATAGGTGACATTCAAGTTGCCTGACGGACTGTAAGGCTCTCATTGGAGAAGTGAAACGTACTTACAAAAAAGGAACGCGTGTGTGAATGTTTTATGTTATGGTAAAGCAGCCGCTGTAATTCATAGCTTAACTTATTTGTTTTATAAACTATTTTTCTAAAATAAACTCCCTCAAGTGTTGTTCTTCTGCGCTGTTATTGACACACTTTCTACAGGGTCAGCTGACCTCGGGCCGACATGATACATGCAGATAAACGGCTGACAAAACTCACACAGTTACCTTCAGCGAATTTGGGTCACACTGATTTGGACCAGCAGCTTGTTTACATTTTGATAAAGCTTCATTGTGATAAATGTGAGCCTCTAGGAAGCTTCATTTAACTGGAAAAACAGTTCTTGAAGCATAACGCCTGAGATGCAATCAACACATTTATTACCTTTATATACTTAAAGAAGTGTATTTTATTTAAACCCAAACAAAACGCCAAACAAGACCACCAGAGTACGGCAAACGCATCACACAATTTTATATAATATAATAATATATTATAAATAATATAATACTTATATATATATTATATATATATATATATATATATATAAAACACGCACGTCTATACATACATCCACTCAGCTCAGGAGCAATTATCGAGGTGCCGACAAATCTCTTCTGCCCCCTGGTGGGTCGAATATGAAAATGTAAGTAGATTGGTATGATTCTGTCTTCCATACACGCACGCACACGCACACCCACACCCACGCACGATGGGTCTTGCGTACTCAAGATATTCTTATTCGAGACCACGTTTGCTCTCACTTTTTTAGCGCATCCCATTTTCTCTTCAATTAACTTGTTAATTGCTGTGAGTAATAAAAACTCTATTAATTTTGCTATCTCCCATTAAAACCTCCAGCTGGCTGCCAACATTCAACAGTCAACCAGCTACACTGGATGAGGTGTGTGTGCACGTGTGTGCCTTAATATCCTAAGTGTGCTTACTGTCTGTGTGTCTTTGTTTGGGTTTGGCCAATGAAGCATTAATCAAAGGACCTACAAATGTTGGCACAGCGACTTCTTGTAGGGGAGACCAGTGTGCTCTTGGGTACGCATGGGTGACTTGGGTAAATTGTCACATTGCTATTAGCTTCTCCACCAGAGGACGCAAGTGAAAAGTGAAATAGAAGTTTTCTTCTTTTATGTGGTCAAAGGTCATGTCCTACCTGGGAAGAGAATAGCACATTATGAGCAGAGACGAGTGTCAATTAAGAATGTTGCACAACCTAAAGTAGAAAAAAATGTTCATATAGTTTTAAACAAGCGTCTTCCAGATAAAAAAAATCCTTGCAGTCATACACGTGGACTTGTTAGATGAGAGATTCAGGTATTTTGTCATGTGTCCATCATTGTTCTGTTTTTAACTAACTTTAAACAAGGGCTAGTATTAGCAAATGGTAGTTTGGGGAACCATGTTTCGGTTATTCCAGCTTGCTGTTGAATGAAAATGACATCAAAGTGCTAAAAGGCCTCAGATAATGACCGTCACGGTTCACCTGTTTTCTGAGTTTGGTCATGAGATGTTGGCAAGCTGAGCCCTTAGACACTGTGATGTCATTTTTAGTTTACAGCAAGTGACAAAATGGCCGCCTCCTGAGATGGGTAAAAATGAGTGGATTTTGCTGGTATATTCATATTCAACAAACACATTATTAATCTGGATACCGTGTTTAGACTAGTGGGGATGCATATATAATATTATTGTTCGGAAGAACTCCCTCGAATGACCTATTTTCCTCAATTTTGCATCTCTATTCGATCGTCTCCAACTCCTGCTTCTTGACCTGTCAATCAGCCGCATTTTATGTTCTGTGGCGGGAGCTGATGGTTTGTGAATTAATTTGCCTTTAGACCAACGTACTCCAAATATGTGTAGGAGGAGCGACTGCCTATGTGAAACTTGTAACAAAAGTCTATGGGTAAAGATTTTTGTTGTTCCCCCAGGGTGGAAAAGTGTCACATTAGATGACACAGATCAATGAAACAATTTTAATCTTCATTAAATTCTACATAATGTTGATCCTCCTCATCAAAAAATATACAGTGTAGCCCTATGATTAATTAAATTTATTGATTTATTCAGGTAATGTGGTGAGATGGCATTCTGGCGCCCTCTATTGGCCATCCGCCACTGCTAGGTATGTTTGTTATGGTAGTTGATTGACAAAAAAAGGTCTCAAATTCTCGAAGCCATGTCTGAAAGAAAATACAGAAAGTCTGTCACTTTGGGGTCCTATAAAGACCAACTTGTTGAGATTATATCCAATCACAACCGAATTGGAATCAAAGTTTAGGGAGTAGTTGAAAATGGGATTTCAAACAAAGTCAGCTGGGTTAGGTTCCGTCTCACCTGTGAGCCTAACGAGGATAAATGTTATAAAATGGATGGATATACGAGACAGATAGTTTGGTGACTTGACAAAAAACTGAGCTCCACGAGGTCAGAGGATGAGCAAACATCTTGTGTTTGATGAAGATGTTCTACCAGCAGAAATGTATGGGCGACCATTGCTGCTGAAGTTTGATTTCCTTCAAACTCTAAAGTTCATCTCAGCCGAGCACGTCTTCTTGACACACGCAACTCCAAAGATGAAAAATTACGATTCAGGGAAGGAAATAAAGGATTACAAGTGAAGCTAATCTTCCTGCATTTTTGTACACTGTGTTATAGCAGTAAATAACTCAACTACCAGTTTTTTTGGCCTACTTTGACTTCAATTTAGTTTTTTTGTGGGACCCATGCAGACAGTTATGTTGCAGTATTATTGACTATCCAAAATATTGCCTGTGTGTGTTTGTATGTTTGTAAATTCCCAGGAGATGGCACTGTCGGGCAGCATTTATGCCATAATAATTATGATAATAGTAATCATAATACTTCTGCAATATTGAAAATAAACGAGCACAATGGTTTTTCACTTAGGTGTCAATAAACACAGCATGCTTTCCCAAGCAGGAAGTGCAATTATTGATAAGTAGTAAAAAATTATAACTAATGGACTCCTCGCTGCAGAGTGCAATGCTGCATTGGCCATGAAGCGCAACTTCATTTATAAACAGGAAATTTGCTTTTTATTTTTTTAATTGTAGAAATTACATTTATGGACAGGAGGACAGCTGTTTATCCAGCCCACTCTGAAGTCATTCACGCAAATTATTACAAGTTATACAGCATGTACTTAGATGTACAGTACGCTTGACTTGTTTTATACTAATTTGGAAAGGAATCCAACGAGACTATCCAATATAATAATTGATAAAAGATAACAATCACTTTTAATCAGTCATCAGAGGGGGTCCACCAAAAGCAGCCGGCAGTGTTTCGTTACTCAGCTGCAGATGTGGTGAGGTGTTTACTCAGAGTGGAGCTTTTACAAGTATGTCATTTTGTAAATATTTTGTATTTGCTGATGCCGAGTTTTAAGCCGACGTCTCGACAATACATTCCGAAAAAAAAGTGTGCATTCAAATTATCTGAATTTTGGAAAAGTTTAAATCAAGTTATCGTAATGTGATGACTTTTTATTTGGTTGTAAGTCAGCAGTGGTCAAAATCAAGTAACCAAATCCTATATTACATTATTGACTTTAGAAATTAAGAACATTAAAAAATATATTTTTAAGCCAATACAGATCAGCTAAAATAAAAAATCACAATCGACCCCAATTTCCGTCACGTTGGGAAACTCTACAAACAACCATTCACAATCACATTCACACCAATTGCTTTTTAGCGTTTTGTGCATTCTTTGCAACGCTGACATGAGCTGGCAACTACTCTAGGGTGAATCTGCCATCGAGAAGATGAATGGATGAACATTTACTATACTTGAATTCATCTGAAGGATGGGCGTCACATGCTAAGACGGGACATGCTGCTTTGCTTAACAACATGGTTCAAAACTTTTGAACTTTATTGTGCAGATACAGTGTATAAAGTAGTTTCAAGCGCCAAGAAGAGTTGCACACAAAAAGGGGAGGCGCACAAAGGAAATCAAGGTTGTTTTTAATGTGCAGTGAGAAAGTATAAGGGCAACTGATCATGACTCGTGTTCCTATAAAGATAGACATTTCTCTCCGCGTGAAAATTGTGTTTATATATTTATATAAATATCTATATTATATATAGAATACATATCTATTTGCTATGCATACTCAAAAAAGTCACACCGTCAAATATATCTAAAGTCTTTTCCCCCGAACACAAATGTACTCATTTTCTTGCTTTAAACATGAATTACTGTTACATAGGAAACAAAAGCAGTTATCAGAATGTGAATATTGTTTTTTTTCTTTTAAAAACAAAAAACAATGAAAAGGATTTAAGTTCATGTGGGATTCAAAAGTCGTGTACAAAACACTGAATTGTCCTCCCGTGGTGGATGAAACAATACAATTTGAGTCCTCAGGCAACCGCTTATAAAAATAGAGTTATTTTTTTAAAATAATCTACACGTTCTTTTTTTAAGGTGAGGCATTCTCAAATAGAAAATTCCAAACGTCATCTCCGTCTTCTTCTGCTGCAGGGAGCTGATTGGTGTGGACAAGCCCCGCCCCCTCCTTCTCAGCCCCACACTTTTTATTTTTGCATATTCTATGATTTTATTTTATTTTTTGTGATATTCCTTTTTTTTTTTTTCTTAAAGTAGATACACCTTTTACAGGTCAAAATACACCCCAAAAAAAGAAGTTGTTACAGCTCCTGGAAGCTGATAAAATGTCCAGGAAAACCTAGAAAGAATGCAAAGATTTCAAATGAAAGAGTACACTGCATAACTGGCTTTTCAAACAAGCACATGGGCATTAAAATAGTAAAAAAAAAAAAAAAAGTGATAAAAAATATACACCTCTGGAAGTTAAAGCAAACTCCTAGGATGGAGAAGGCAACAGACGTGTGAATGAAAGAACAGAAGAGGAATGCTACAAATGAATGGAGATACTTTATATGTACAAGACCCTGTTTTCCTTTTGCGTGGATGGATGTTTGTGTGTGCATACGAGTGTATGAGTGTGTTAGTGTGTGTCCACAATAGCGTTCTTCCACGTGAGTGTCCTTTGATGATTACAAATCACCACGTAGAAAATGACCCTTAACAGAGTGTCGGTCCTTTTGGGGAAAACGACATCCCCCCCCTGGAAAAAGTGTAAAACAACTTTTACCGTGTTGACTCTCCCGGCTGCGAGCGGGTTACCAGATGACGCTGGAGATGCTGGTCTCCCGGGGCAGCAGGGGCAGCATGGCGTTGTTGGCGTGCGCCTCCTCCAGACTGTGCTCGCGGCTCTTCCCGGGCGGCCTCTGGCCGTTGAGCAGCGTTAGGGGGATGTTGCAGTAGGTGTGCTGGCTCCCCAGCGACGAGAGCGGCGGCAGGGTGCCCCCCGTGGGCAGGTCGAACTCGTAGCTGCGGTAGTAGTGTTTCTGCCTCACGGTGGTGTGGTAGGAGTTGTGGAAGGACGAGCGCAGCTCCGGGTGGGCGGTGGCCATGGCGGTGGATGTGGCCGCCGCCATGGAGATGGCGGAGACGGTCTGCAGCTCGCCGAAGGCGCCCTGCTCGCTGACGTCCAGCGCCGGCTCGTGGCCCAGCATGGGCTCGGTGCGCCTGAAGGGCATCTCGTACTGCAGCTGCTTCCAGAACTTGGAGTGCAGCTTGTTGCTCTTGGGGCCGCGCCACTTGATGACGGTCAGGGTCTTGATGGTGTGCTTGAGGGCCTCCACCTCCTGGTAATTCATGATGCCGCGCAGCTCGGCGCACTCGATGAGTATCACCTTGATCTCGCCGGTGACGAGCATGTTGCGCAGGCGCGTCTCCAACTCGAAGATGCTCCAGCCGCGCCGCACCACGTAGTTGGGCGTCATGACGATGATGAGCCGCTTGCTTTGATCCACGCAGCGTGCTACATCCTCGATGTAAGCTGCGGGAAACAGGAAGGCTGGTAAAAAGACGTTCCAGTGGTGGGAGAATTGAAAAGGTTTGCTCGGGTGAGGACAAGGGACAACACTGAACAATAGACGCACAGAGTTGGACACGAGACAATAGCCCAGTTTCACATTTTTGACAGTATTTGCACTCATTCTGAAAGACCCTCAGATGCCGCCAAAGCTCTTTCTAAATAGCGAAGTAAGGTGCCAACTGCCAAGGAAGTCGGTTGAAATGGCATCTGAACTTAGATCTTTGTGTGTCAAGGAAGAGTGTGCGTGTGTGTATGTAGGATTGGAATAACCTCTGCCCCACCAAGTGACCCTCCTGCCATCCCTTCTGCCACCCCAGGTAAAGCCTCGTAGAACCGCCACTGTCTCTGCGATTACTGCAGTATTGGAGGCAGAACTCTGCCAGGATCAGGAAAAGGCAACCAGAGTGTGACTCACCGCCCACAAACGCGACCGCCAGTGTCCCAGACGTTAAGCATTTGATTATCTGAATGCGCCAAACCGCAACAGCTGTGTGACCAAACACGCCGAATGTTTCGCCAGGAAGGCGGAGTTCAGTGTTAAGCGGATGGCTTGTTCTTGTCAATACTCAGCATCACATTACTATATTTAATCTCAAGAGAGGGCTCTACTTGTAGGAAGTGGCAGTCCTTCATTGATCTCCGAACCCTCTACAAGTTGTGTGGAAAGAAGAACCCTATTGCTTTATTACTACTGTGGTGACAATTTTTTTTCAACAAACTGTAATTATACCACCTTAGTAAACGGTAGCGATAGACCAAAATAAATTCCATCTTAAGTGCAAATTATGTCATGACGGTACAAACGAAAGTCTGTCCAAAAAAAAAAAAAAAAAAAAAGGGACCCCTGTATTGTTCAATTCCAATGAAACAATACCTAATGTAAGATGACGGGAGCTGAGGGACCAATTATCCTACAGATAACCCACCCAAGATGCCTGGAGCTTGAAGGTTGTATTGTATAGGCTTCAATTTACTGCCCGCTCTGTTGCGACCAATCAGATCCAAGTTTGGATCCATAAATCAGAGCCATGGTCTTTTTTTAAGGTTTTGGCATAGAAGCATGATTTTTCTTTTACTGGACTAGGGGACTGTAGCTTAGCGGCAGGCAAAAGTACAGTAAAGTGTAAAAAGGAAGTTGATAAAAACTTTTATTAAATTAAATAGAGGTTTACACAACAATTTTTTTGTATAGCGGAACCTCTAAAATGTCATTTTGCCAAAATATAGAGAAAAATATAAACATGGAGTTCAAAACGAATAAATCTTGCCTGCTTACTAGTGACAGTGATTAACATGGGCAAAAAAAAAAAAAAGATATACATTGATCCCCTGTCCGATTGATTTTGTTCTGGAACTTCTCGTCTTCTCTATTGCGCAATACCTTTTTAATGGTTTAAACTGATCATTTATATGGGTTTTAAAATCTTTTTGCATTAATATGAATTTTGAAAATATTTTCAAAAGTTTAAAAAAAAAAAAGTTTTTACAACGGTCAGACCATATCACTGATTTTCACTTCCCACGCGTGGGTCTGGAACATAACCGCCACCATCAAAGGAGATTGAATGTTGGATTTGAAATATGAAGCAATCGCTTTGTCCAGCATTTTGGCAATAATTGTGTCCAACCTGAGAGGTTCGATTTTGTGTGGCTTATAAGGAGGGGACTACATGTGACTGTGTTTTTTCGGTCTGTGTTACCAGTTTCAAGTGGGGGTGGGTTGTGGCGAACACTGTGGGGCGTTAGGAGAAAAAGGAAGGCTTCACAGACAAAGCTAAACTAGAAATGACCAGAGGTGCTCGAATAAGATAAAAGATAAAACCGGGTACACACATACTAATAGTCGCGCCCGATTTGACCCTTGACCTTTTGATCTAAGTCAGGATAGGCCCAAAGTTTACCTATCTCGAAAAAAAAGTATCCTGAGCAATTTTCCTGCGGTGCATTGTGTGTTAAGAATGATTTTTCCTCCTGACTATCGTAAATGTTAAACCAGTTCAGTGTTTACGATCACAAAAAACCTTCAAGTTGGAGTCCCATATAAAAGGGACAACCATTCGGTAAACTCTGAATTTTTCTTGTGAAATACAGGAAAGCCAATGTTCTCAATAGCAAAACTTCAAATAGTGGAATTGCCCAATTTAAAATGTTTTATTTATTTATTTATTTATTTATTTACAATGACTAAGCCTACGTATTTATTTTTTCTTTCCTACTACTACTAGCTTGCATTTTACTTTCTGGCAGACTGGATGACCTTTTCTGCCTACGCTAGACATCTTTTAAAAATTGGTTAAGATGCTAAAAAAATCGGTATGAGGGTTCTCGATGCGTCTATTCATATCGTCCTGTGAGGATCTGAACTTGATGATTGGGATAGCATGTCAAAAAGATTCAGGGCAAAGTACCTCCAAAGAGTCGCGTGTCATCCTGGTAATGCTCAGTGGTGAGACCTAAACATAAACATGTTGACATTCAGGTCAAGAACACACAACACAAGAACATACTCAACACAACAGCCTTCGCCAAAGTGGCCTCATGTGCTCTCATTGATCTTTCATTTCATATTTGATTCAATCACGAGCCTCCCGATTGGACATTCATCCACGATGATTGTGTCAGGCGCTTACGCCGGCGGCAAATTTGCTTTGATTAAAAGCAAAGAGGCAGCGCAGTCAGCAACGGCTCGGAGCCTTCGACACATTTCCCACTGATGTTTAATTCTGTATGGTCCGAGCAGGACGTGTTTGCGTTTCATCTGTTCCGCACGAAGCCGACAGTACAAACACCCTGCATCGCTTGTAACTAGAGCACGCTATGTACTAGCGCCTCAGACAGCCTCCCAAGCACAGTTAGCATGCATGAGAATTTGTTCAGACGGAATTTTCAGTGGTTTAAAAATGCATGCGGCCAGACCCGCGAGATGAGAAATGTGTTCATTACATCAGCTCCCCGTGTGCACTATATTTTACACTATACAATAAACATTCCAGGAGAAGCGAGTGCGCTCTAAAGTCTTGAAGAACAAATGTCCACAAAACACGAGACGAAAACACAAAAGACACAAAAAGACTCGACGTGAAAATGTGTGGCAACTCGGTGCTTACTTCCAGTTGGAATGAGGTCGCGGTCGGGGATGAAAAGTTTGTAGCCGTAATGCTTTTCCAGCACGTCAGGGAGAATCTCCAGAGCAAAGCGTTCCTCCTCTCGAGTCTCCTGACTCCACTGGTCGGGGTCGACTTTGGTGTAGGACAGGTAGGCATCGTAGTCCTTGTTTTCTGAAAACCGAGGAGAGTCTTTTATAATCAATTAATTCCCACAGCCCTAAAAGTGGATTCCAAGATTTTGCTGCTGCCGGAATTAAAAAAAAATCAGTTTTGACCCCCGAAAAAATAATTCAGGTTGTCAAGTGTGTCACACCAGTGTCGTCGAAGAAAATCATTCGAGGCACAAGAACAACAAGGGCAAATGTCAATGATCATATTTCTGTCCCAAACAACCCCGACCACACACTCTAGTCCATTGTTTTTGTGAACAAAACTTATTTTAGGGACCCTTTTAGTGGATATCTGATCACCCCTGGCAGTTTTCTGTCCCCACCATAAAAACTAAAAATCAACCCATTTCATCAACTTGAGTTTTTCCAGCAATCAGTTTTACCTTGCTCAAAGAAAATGTTTGCTTTGTGCGCCAAAACACAGACAAAAATGACATTTTTTGAAAATTCCCAAGCTTGATGGACTGTGAAAAAACAAAAAAAACAAAACAATGATTCATTGAAATTATTTTCACTTTTAGTTCTTTGGTGTGTGCTTTGTATTGATTTCATCGTCAAAACTGCTGACCCTGCGCAATCTCAAATTACGCAATCCCTCACGGACTGGTTGAGGAGGCTTATATTTCTGTCTTTCTTCACATCTCCAATATAATTTTTTGAGACACATTTAAGATTTTTGTGTTTCATATTAAATTTGGTTGATTGCAGGTTTAATTTTATTATTTGTTAACTATCATGCATGTGCAAACCGTGCATGAACCAGACTGTGGGTGAATTTGTTCATCTGACTCGACTGTCGGTGCCTCACTAGCCTTGAACCTCACAGCACGTCACTGGTATGGAAATGACAACAGCTGCCATGGCGAGGGTAGCACACAGAATTAAGCTCTTAATGTAAACTTGGAGTACCGACAACTTCACGATGCCCACACTACAGTGGTGATCGAGAAATAAATTGGTGGAGTGGATGCTGAACCACCTCAAAATGATTTCCCTCGGTGGAAAGAAGTGAACAGGCAGAAAATAGACGACTGGAACAAAGTATTAGTTGTGACATGTTCAGTAAGTCCTAGTCATTAATCTCTGCGGAAGCTGGAATATGGGCCAACCAAAAAGGAAAGAGGGGCTTTTTCACAAACTCTTTGAGGAGCACATGCAGCTTTGAAACGACAGCGAAGGAAGGCCATGCCGGGCTGCCTGTGCTCACTAGGACGGCAACATCAAACACTCCATCTCAAATTAGCAACCAACCTTGCAAATTAACCACCTAGCAAAGTTGTGGGAATCAAAACAGCTTGCACCAGCGCCGCCCTGACGATATGACTTAATCATGCAAAAGTTTTTTTTGACGGCAAAACAATGTCGCATCCATTATTAATGAGCTTGACAGAACGTTGAAAAGGACGCCATTTTCAAAAAGACGATTCTAAAAGTGAGAATATTCTGCTGAAGAAACAAAAAGTTCACATTGTGATGCTCCGCTCGGCATTTTTGAATGATCAGCGGCGAGCTGAATATTAAATAGCTGGAAACTTACCCAACGGAATCCAATTCTTCGACTTTGATTTAATATTAGATTTCAGGTTGTAAATGTGAGTCAGTACTTCTGCCTTGCTGGCCCTGACACTTCACCACTGACTTAACCTCACTTCCAGGAACACAAAGAGATGATGTTTACCTCCGTCCAGGTCCTCACTGCCAAAGTGCCTCCGATAGAAGAGCATGAGCTCAATCCTGTAGCATTTGTACAGCGAGATGAGGAAGATGAGCAGCAGCAGGATGGCCCCGAGCCCCCCGGCCAGCTCTACCGTGTACATGAGCTCTGCTGAGGATGACACACACAAACACACACACACACACACACACAAGGCCCCCAAAAATGTCAGTCGAGGTCGCATCAAACTGAAGCTTGTGTCACAATCCATAGTCATGTTCAGGAATCCAGTCGTACAATTGTAAAGAAGAAGTGAACATTTTCTTCCAACACAGGGGAAACATTTTGATTGGCGGGCCACAATAGGTTCTAAAATCTGACAGAGGGGCCGAACCTGGAGCAGATGGATGGAGTGTTTTGGTAACCTCAGCTCATCGGAGAAAAAAAAAAAATACATTTAATTTTAAATGAAAGTGAACAAAAGCATTATAAGAACTTACATGTCTTTGAAAAGCCACAGTATTTCGAAAATAAAACATTAACAAGATTTATTAATTGAATTTTTTTCAAGTTCGGCGGGCCGGATTAAAACGTTTAACGGACCGCATGTGGCCCGCGGGCCGTGGTTTGTACACGCATGTTCTAAGAAATATTCTGCTTCTGGGTCTCCCTCTTACGAATATGCCAGAGTCACCCACTTGGTTACATATACACTCTCCGGACTGAACCATCATCGGTATCGGGGGAAACTAAGCTCTCAGCGAGGCGGCATCCATCATCGGCGGGCAGACACAAGAGGTTTGGGAGAGATGACGGTGCACGGGGGAGGAAGACAAATAGAAGGAGATGAGCAGAAAGTGGATTCATTTGGTTGGCGCGGTGCAGCAATGAAACAGCATTGCACTTTGGATGCCTTCCACGCCGAGACTCATGAAAAGGCATTTTAAAAAACGAGACCACTGGCTTTACTCATCGCACCAACGTCCCTTCTGTCTTTGCCGCTTATAATGAACCCCCCTCACCTCATGCACACTACTCCACCCCCTTGCAGCATTTCTCTGCTCATTTCTCTTCTCTATTATCTCCTCCCAATCTCCCCAGTGGGTTAGCATGGGGAGGGATGACTTATGTTGTGAATTAAAGCAGCATTTACCTGCTTCCCTCCGCTAAAGAACCGCTGCGCTTTAAATCTCTGTCAGCAAGGCCCCAAACTGCTGCCATTGGAACCGCATGCGTGCATTGCATTAGCAAATATTAAGGTCCATTCTTAAACTAATTCTATTTTAGACATTGTGCTAGGTTTGAGAACAAGCTGTGAAGGCACATGAACCCAAAGTTGTACAATTGGCTTTGGAATTGGCGCATGTGTGGGAGTAGAAAGTGATTTAGACTCCAGTGGTGTCTGAATTCTGGCATGACTGAAGACATAATAATTTGCTGATGAGTATTTTATTAGTTTATGAAAATGTTTAATTTCTCTTTACACTTGTTGACCAGTAAGAATGTCTTGCACACTCATAGAATTGCATCCTAATGGAATTATTGCATTTTTCTCACAATATTTTGTGGTCATTTTCATAGAATTGCAGAAATGTACCTCATATTATAACTACATAAAAAAAAACAACAATTGTATACCAATTTTTATTTGAAATATATTTAACTTTCTGCTATAAATGTCTAATAACGTCAGTTCAATAAAGGTCAAATTATTTCCAATTCCATTATGGTCCGGTATTTTAATTTTATATTTCTTTTAAAGGTGCTGCAGTGTCATGGAATAGACTTTGTTGAAATTCTGCCACATCACACGTCAAACTAGCTCTCTAAGATCATCACGATGATGATTTGAGGCAGAAATGTGCATGAGACAGCTGGAAAAGGTTTGCAGCGTTGCATCGAGGGAGGGTTGGGAGAGCATGAAATAAACATCAGAATGTAAAGTGAGTGAGCAGAGTGAGAGAATGAGAGCGAGTATTGGACTTTCTTCCAATCATTCTAAGGACATCTTCTCTTTACTGCTGTTGTTGCACACACACTATTGTGAGCTGTTGATGTGCAGTGACCAACTCAAACAGAATTGTTGTCTTCAAAAACTTCTCACAGTGACTTTGATAACAGCAGGGAGACAAGAAGACAAGATACTAAACTAGGAGTGTCTTGGTGATGTGTCTGGCACGGTGACAAGCTAGTTGGCAGAAAGTTTAAAAGACTTTTTTAAACTCATCCTACAGGGCGGCACAGCGATGGGGGCGAGGCCAAGACCACTCTCACAGTGGCGCAGCCGTCCCTCTCGTAAGTACAATTCAGAGAAAAGAGCTGAAAAAGTTGTGAGGAAAAACGAAAATAGTCATGCTATAAGAAAAAAAAATGAATAGAATTGTGTGAAAAAAGTTGGAATACTACCACAGTGAAAATAACTAAAATTGTAAAATTATGAGGAAGAACAGGAGTTACATGAAGTTAGGAGATAAGTCAGAATATAAAATGTCATGAACAATATAATGTTGTCAATTTCTGTCAAAAAATTGTAATAGTACAAAATAGGCCATAAAATGCAACAAGAATGTTGGAAAGTCTGCAAGAAAAAGAAAAATCCTCCAAATCACAGCAGTATAAAATAAATAAATCTGGTAATCGTGTTTTTGGTGGTCAAAATACAGGACCTCCAAAAAGATGATTATTCAATCGAAAACATTTGGAGGACTCTTACAATAAATACGTAAAAATGATACGCATTTCCATTAGATTTATTAGTTTGGTCTGACGTTAAATAATTCATCAGGTGGCTTTAATGAAGATTTGGAATTGGCTGTTACACTGCTCCCAGACAAAGAGCAATAAAAGCATTTCTCAACCTTGACATATAGTCTGGAACGAGATTCAAAAAGTGCACGACAGTCATTATGAATTTTGCGTCCTCACCCTTCCTGAAAAGCTGAATGGTCGCCTGGCGACGGCCGTTGCCATTCTCCACATAACAGGAATAATTTCCCAGATCCTCTTCCTCCAGTGAATCGATGGTAAGGGAAATGGCGACTTCCTGCTCACCCAAGTGCTCCTTGACTATCCTGTAAGACAAAAGGAGAGGAAATTTGCAAAAAAAAAAACTGTTCTTTAAATAGTTCCACTTTCGTGTATAGGCGAAACATTCATACACTATGCTGCGAGTTTTCTGCAAATTATTTTTAACTCCCCGCAAGTCAACCGTCCACTGCCGCAAAGGTAATTAAGTTTGACAACTCTTTTCATGAAAAAAAAAAACACTTTGTAACATATACTATACATTACGTTGATTCCCTTTACATTTCAGGAAGGCTTTCTCGGACAAAAAAAAAAAAAAGCACCTGCATGTAATGGCCCCTTCACTGTCATAACGTCACAACATGTTAATTTCTTTGCCTGCACTCAAAACATATGAGATATGAAAATCAATAAGGGTTATTCCTCAAGACCACGCGCCATGGAGGGAGGGGAGGGAATCAAATAATGGCGATGAGAAGAAAATCTTTTTATAGCAGCTGCCATGGTAACGGCGAGCGGAGAGGAGGTAATATTCCATAAAGTAAATGAGCGTCCCCGGTCGGGCTGGTTGAGTCTGATGGAGGGGAGAATCGGGATATCGTGGTCTCCTCCCCACCAGCACGAACACTTCTACTTAGCTCACTTTGAAAGCACCCTCTGCACAAAGGCTAAGTGCAAAAGAGAAAGACATCCCGCGTGTTTGAGCGCGAGCGTCGGCTGAGCTGAGTGAGGCATCCATGCGTCATTGGCTGGATGTGTTAAAGAGGCTGAGAAGAAGGCTGTGTATGTGTGTATGCAAGTATGTGAGTGTGTAGGTGGGGATAATGACTCCAGCAGCCCTCAACTGGCTCTCCCTCGCTCTGTAGCCTTCAAGCCGATAAAATGCGCATAAGGATGGCGAGCTGTGCCGGTTTGGCATCAGTAATTGAAAGTGTGTCACGGACTCGTGATATTTGTACGTCCGGTTTGTTGTAGAAAAGCAGGAATAATTCATGTCACCAGCTTCTCTTCGAGGGATTCTGGGGTACTTTGAAGACTCTTAGTTCACCAGCAGGCACTGCTCATTGGCTCACTATCATAAGACGGCGAAGATCGCGAATGGAGGAGAGAAGGCAAAGTTGAGAGTACAATGCGACAGATACAGATGAACTGCAACGCCAACGGTTTCATATTGTTCGGGCCACCTGCGCACCAAGGGCCTTAGTCTCCCGTTTGTGCTTGAGTCACATTATTTTGCACACCTGTTTTGGGTGCTTTCAAGTTAGGTCGATTCTCCCATCACGAATTATGACACACCAACCGTATGCAACCTGGAAATTTGAAATTTGGAAAGATGCAGACTCAGAATTCTGAGAGTGTCCTGAAGTGGAGTTTTCATGAGACTTGTGAATTCCATAGATATCCGTGTGTTTAAATTAACTGAATAAATCCAATAAAAGCAATTTAATTAGAATACAGTTTTTTTTTTAATTCAATCAAAAACAAATCAATCTGAAAGCACACAGTAGTACTTTGCTGACAAGGAAGTTCTGCACGGGTAGGCCATCTTGACAGAACAGGGGCGTCTTCTCACACTGTGACGCTTATGCTCCGTAGCTCGATGCTGGCTAGCTTTTCAATTTCAAAATAAAGGTTTGCGTTTGGCCCACTATATCTCGTTCTCTAACAGAAAAAACATGAATTCTTGCTGATATTTACAAGCTGACATGGCAAGCTAATGTTAGCAAACATTTGCGAATCAAACATAGTATGCCATCAAAGCCCCTGACCATAAAGTGTTAAAATGAGCTGCCCAATATTCACCAGTTAACCTGGCAAGCTAATGCTAGCTAGTATTAGCTAATGCTATCTACATTTTCAGAAGCAAGTTACGCACGCAAATTATAACGCGACTCTCTATTTTTGTCGTGGAGGCTTAAGGGGAAGACGGCATGCATACTCTACTCGCACCTGATGACAATGGTCATCGGCAGACACAGGAGAGACGAAGGTGCAAGATGCCAATGTGACGCTTTCGTGCTCCATTTTTAAAAAAATAAATACTGTATTCATTTTATACTGTACTCGTTTGCGTTTGCCGTTTTAAGTAACCAAAATACGCTATAATGGATAGCCTACACTAACTAACTAATTAATGGATAAATGGGGGTTTGCCAGATTACACTAAATCTAATCGCCCCCAAAAAATGACCTATATTTGTTTATGGATCTGGATAAGGTGTAATCTCAGTATTATACAATGCGATACAATTTTATTTATTGTAATGTATTACTGCAAACTGAAATCACGATAATATATTGTTATTTGAACAAATAACAACTCGCTGATTTTGTCAATCAAAACTAAGCAAGATTTTTGTTCTACTGATGTCCTTATATTGTGCAGGTATACCGGATATTAAGCTGGCCTTAAGTCAGTGCATCAGACTTCTAATTGCGCGTAAACGTTCGGAAAAAGTGTGTGAAGTGCAGTTCATGGAGAGGTACAAATGAGTGCATTGATTCAGTGGCTGCTGCGGGCGTATTAGCGTTCTGTTACTTCCTCATTAGTGAAGTCTGTGTTTGCTGCTTAAGTGATTAATTTCAGACTCATTCCATTTATTATTGCGCCCATGAAATATGCCCGCAAAACACCATCCGAATTGGGTCAGCGGCATATTGATCACCTTCTCAAAAATGCGGCATAGGATTTTCTTTTGCTAATACTGTATATTAATCCCCTGCACGATATGCTAATGTCCATTCATCTGTGTTATGACAGCGACGGTGGCCGTGTCCCGGGCTTGCGCAAATGAGAATTGATGGCCTGGCTGCAGAAATGAGCTCGCCTGGATCAATAAGTTAGAGAGTCGGTCGGGTGTATATAAACGGCAGAAGTGAGCTGTTGCGCTAAAAGCGCAAGTTCGATGCATTTGTAATGAGGGCCAAGGTGTGTGTGTGTGTGTGCCAGGGTCAAGTTGGCTGTAGGACGAGTGCAGATTTGTTCACGTGGAGATGCTTCCATCCCTTCTGTTAAGTGCACATGCCATATCGTGGGATGACTTTATGGGAGTAAACTCGAGGCCTTGGCTGGATGGGGAAAAAGCCTACGGTAGCAGCATGGGTAACGCAAGGCGATTGATCAAATACTTTATTGATCCACCTCGAGGAATATTACTGTGCATTTGGGGGAATCCTTGAGTGGGAGAGGGTCACTTAAAAGGAGATTTATTTCCCTTGCATATGCTTATTGCCGCACAAACTCATCCCGGATAGGTCTCGGATACCCTCACCCTCTGTTCAATCTCTCATTCTCCCTCGCCCATCTGTGTGCCGCTGGAGGAGGGTGCACAGAGAGAGATAGCACAAGTGGTGGCGGTGTGAAAAATGGTGGTTGTTAACCATCTGACAGGGGCTGTCTCCCCCAAAGCTGCAGCCGCTCCAAACAGCCCTAATGGCAAACATGCACGCCGAGCGCCGAATGGACTTGTTTTAAAATGTGTTCTATCACGCGTGAGGAAGACGCATTGGAATTGAGCTCATTTTGGACATCTTAGAGAGGTAGTGAGGCTTTTTTTTTTTTTTTTGGGGCGCTGCGCTTTCAATGTCCTTTTAAACAGCGCATTAAGCAACACTCACTGGGCAAAGAGGCAAAAGAACGAGCAATGTAAATGGACTCAAAGGAGAACACTTAGTGAGAAAAGATGACAATATTGCAGCGCTTTTCTCATTAGAAATGAAGGAAACAGAAATAAACTGATTTGAGGTGAAGCTGTGGCCATCATTACATCTTATATAACTGCACAGGCAATGGAACATTTTCATATTTTTAGTACCAACAAAAATGTAAAAATATGTTAAACACTGATAATTTTATTAACCCTCTTCATATTATTTTTTGGGGGGTCAAACTGAAGTACTATAAATTTTAAATTGCTGGAAAAAAAATTAAACATCTATTTTTTGTAAGGCAAAACAACCCAACTCTATCTTAGATCATGATGCACAAAACAGCTAGCCTCTTTGTATCGAGCTAGTTCATAGCTAGCGTCAATATCTTAGTCTAGCTCCCAACAACCGCTGCACTAATCCAGCTCAAAATGCCGTCAAGATAGCAATTTTGTCACATATATATATATTCAGTTAGTTCCCTGCACTGTATTGGATTTGTGACAACGCTTGCTGGTGATTGCGGTTAAGGTTGCGACAAATAATCAATGTAGCGGTGCGGCAACACTGACATCAGTCTGCTAATATGCCATGCTACGCGACGGTATTTTCTTCCTTTTAACTCATGAATAACAAGTTGAGGCCACATTACAGGAAAATAAATGCAGACCAGCAGCTGCTCGGAATGAGGCGAATGCATCACCGGAAAATTGTGGGTTTTAGTAATTTGGAGTCAATAGGCTGAAACATGCAAATTAATTTTACACTGAGTGTATGCCATTCCTCTTGGTGGCAGTACTACAGCCCATTAGGACACTTAGCTTTATAACTACAGCCTTGCATGATCATGATCAACAATGCTGGGAATATGTAAATATTAAAAAAAAAGAAAGAAAAAAAGAAAACGTACATGATTCATATTAGATGGATCAACATTCTTGGTTACTTTGGAAGCAACATTACGTAAACATGAGAGCAGTTGCTTGAAAACGATAATTCTTGCGATCAGCTTTTCTCATTAAGATTATAAGCATAACCGCTTACTGTATATTGATGAATGGTACACAAATAATTGCTGAATGGCCAACTTCTCCAAGGTTACTGCCAGGTAAGTAGATATTTGTTCGCTAATTTAACTTCATGAGAGTTAAGCATCTCCAAATATTAATTTTTGGGTGAATACGAACTGCTAATTATGTAACTTAACATATTAATGTCAAAAGTAGAAAGTCTGATATTGATGAATGGCTTGTGTTGCAGTTGGCCAACAGTACTTAATTGTCCTGGAAAATCAACATGTTTGTTTGCTAATTTAACACATTGTTGGTTAACGTTTCCCCTATTTAATTGTCTGTTAAATAGTCAATTCAATTTACGCTTTGTGACAGTTACTCCTTTAATTGTTGGGTACATTTTGCTCAGTTCAGGTAATTTCTTCAATTTATTTCTAAAATCAACACTTCAGAGTGCTAATTTTATGTCGGTTAACAACTACTCAATTATTCAGTCCAGAGTACTTGAAATATTAATTTGTTCTGTGACCATACTCATAACTAAACACACACACACACACACTTCAAATCATCAAACTCTGAAATGAATTGAAATGCCATAATTCGTTCCAGCGCCCAGTATATTTTAATGAGATAAAAAATAGCACTTCGTAATATAGAACTTTATAAAAAAAAACAAAAAAACAACCAACCAGTAACGACATAACTGAATGGAATTAAAAATAATTAAAAAGTTGTTGTCATTTTGCATCGATTAAATGTTGCTCCTTCTGGTGTGTTTTCCTTGGTCACAGAAGGTGGATATACTGTACATTGAGGCATTATCAAGAGTCCCACTTGAATTCTAGGCAGGACAAAGATGATTGTTTTATGACTCGAGTCCAACCTGGATGCGGCAGCCAACCATATTGTAGCCAGGTGTGTCTTGCCTAGAACTTGACTTTGATTCATGAAAACGCCTCAATGCTTCTTTCAGCTCATCAGTACGGCACTAATATTAGCTGGTCTAGGCAAAGGATAAAGGATATATGAATGTCAGTCCTGTTTTATTGTCAGTGTGTTGTCATGTTGTTGCTGCACCATTTTTTTCCATGAAGGGTTAAAGCACCGCAATGAAGATGCTAATTTACATTAATATAACTTGTCGATTGATGTTACTTTCTCCAAATGAATTGTTCGGTAAATACTAACTGCGAATTGCGGAACTTTACAATAATGTTATTAACGCTGGAAGTTAACTGAACTTTTACAGCCACCTCGCTCGCTTGACTTCATCTTAGCTAACTTTTCCAACTTGCTGAGAAAACAGACATGTTAGTTTACTAATTTAACTCAATGTTGGTTCATGCTACCTCTCTGAATTAATTGTTGAGCAAATAGACGTGTTGGTTTGCTAATTTAACTTAATGTCAGGTAACGTTCCGGCTTGCACTTCATTGTCGGGAAAATGGGCACATTAGTTTGCTAACTACACGAGACTATGCTAATGTCATTAGCAATTAAGAGGTCAAATTAGTAGTCCAGTTGAGTTCCTTACTTGATTTCGGTCTCCTGCACACGCTCCTCGTCCAAGTCTTCGATGAATTTATCTCCCTTCATCCAGTAGATGAGAGGGATGACATCGCCGCTATAGCCAAAAAACGCCCGGCATGTCAGGTTCAGTGCGCCGCCTACAAAAAAACACCACAATTAGGCATGCCTTCAACTAATATAATATCACATCCTTGATCAGCAGATCCAGGCGAACCTACATGACAAATAATATAAAATGGAATGGGGGGAGCATTTTAGTACTGATGCCATTTTTACATACAAACCTATTTTATAAGCGCCAATGTTAAACTCGTAAGAGTGTCCCTTTAATAGGTAGAACGAGCCCTTCACAAGTGACAGACCGAAGAGCAATAGTATGGTACGGTGTCCGAGAAAGGTCACAACAATTGCAATAGCCACAACAGAAGTGACCTAAACTCCCGTGAGATGAGAAAAGCAAAACTGGAAAAGAAATGTTAAACTTTAACAATGTTAACCCTTACATCCACACAATATTATTATCCATGGAATTTTAAGAATTCTGTAACCAATTGGATGGGAGTGGTGTGTGAGAAGGAAAGAAGCAGACGGAGAAGAGAGGGCAATATGTGCGTAATGATGACGGAACGGGTTGGTCCTTGTTGGTCCCAGCATAGCCGTGTTGTAACCATGAAAAAGGAGATAACTAAATTAACGTCTGACGTCGTGTCTTTTGAAGACGTGTTACTTCCGCTTATTCTTCCAACTTTGCTCATCAAAACCGCAATTTACCCGCCTGAGCCTTGATTTATCTCAACATTAACACAACTTTGGCAACATCTAATATTTGGCTGGCAAGTGACAGCTGTTCTCTCGTACACGTTGAACTCGTCATACACACAGACAAACCACGGCAACATCACAAATTAACAATTTGAAAAACAGCATGAATAATTTCTGACATTGCAACGGTGACACAAGCTCCAACAATCAAACAACTTTACTTTTATCACTATTCCGGTCTTTTCTCATCCCGCGGGAGTTTCGGTCACTTTGGCGTTTGCAATTTTGACCTTTCTCAGCCACCGTAGCATAGTCATTACATTTGTACGTAAATTAAAGTTTTAAGTATTTATTGTACTTAAAAGTTAAATACAACTGAAAATTCTCTTAAACATGGACAACACTGGAAGAAACAATTTCAACATTTAAATCAGCTATTTTTGTATAAGTCACTAAAGCAGAGGTGTCAAAGTCATTTTTGTGAACGGGCCGCATTGTGGTTCTGGTTTCCTTCAGAGGGCCGTTATGACTGCGAACTCATATAAATCACCTTACATTATCACTTACACACAACACATTGATACAAAGCTAGTTTTGAAATCAAAAGCCAGTAATAAATGGCAATATCTCATATCTCAATGTTGTTAAAAGTGAAGAAAATGTGCTAGAAGCAGCAAGTTGAAGCAGATGATTTTCCCTTCGCGGGCCACATAAAATGAGGTCGCGGGCCACATCCTGGCCCCCGGGCCTCGAGTTTGACACATGTGCACTAAAGGGATCCCAAAACTGTACTCCACTTGGTCTTCCTTGACATAAGCATGAATAAAGTATTTATAAAGGCCACTTATAACTGTACATAATAACGGTAACATAACACACATGTCCGAGTTTCCATTTAACGTGTGCCGCAGCCTCACTCGAATACACCAAAAGCTGAATGACATTACTGTTGAGGGCAAAGCCCGAGTGCGAGATTCTTGAGTGAGAAGAGTGCACACAGAAGCACACTTAAATGATGGCGTGCAAAGCGTAATGAACACATGAGGGCACTCCTCAGCTTCCCAAAGCGCCCCTCTGAGACCGCACATCTACTGTCGGAAGAGAGGGAGAAAACGAGGCTATCGGAAGTGAGGGGAGGCTGACGATAACATTATTTTATTTAGAGCTGCCGCTTCTGCTCGGTCAGAGGTCCAAAGTCTGCATTCAGTGTGTATGTGGAAGTGACTGAATTATTCATTTTTGTCGGCTTCACACACGTGCTTAATATGGGAACAATGGGATTGATATGGCGTTTAAAAACCGATTCAATAACATTAAGGTAATGGGTTTTTTTTCTGCAGCGGCTAATCGTCGTGGAGAGATGCGTGCGTGTGAAAGGCGAAGCGATAGTGAATTATTTTTCTCCTTTGCGCAAGATGCATTGCAAGTAGGGAGCACACATGTAAACAACACACGATTGAGGCAGGCTCATAATTCATGATAGGGTGGAGAGGAAGGGGGGGAGAGACGTTGCAGTGACTGGCTCCAGGGCATGTGATCTGAGATGAAAAAGGAGGCAAAGTGTCAGGTAGGAGGCGCTGTTTCACTGTCGCTACACTTGCACAATCTCATCAGATCCAATCACAAATTCTGCCACCAGAACGATAATAACGTTCACATTTGATTGACACTCGCAAAGAGGTGTTCATTACTTCTGACAGCAAGGTTATGTTTTCATCACCATTTATTTGGCAGGAGTACATAAAATTAGCAAAATACATTTCCAAGAAACTTTCGCATGGCGTGGGGTGGGGAATGGGCCAATAAGCCACAACGACAAAACTCAAAATACAGAGTGTTCCAAACAATTTAACATCATCTTGCAAGACAATAATTTGAACAAGTCTTGGTGAAATGATCTAAAATTTTCACAAAATGTAGGGAAACAGTTCAAGATTCTATATTGAGTGTTTGATTTGAACTGCTCTGTTTACCCTCTTCCTGCTCACATTGAGTCAGGCAGAGAATCCCTTTCACACTTGATAATTTGATGATTTGATGCCGTACCACCGGAAATGCACATATTGAATTGTGATGTTGTGATACACTTAAACTGTTCAGTTTCATTGAGTTAATTTTTTATTTAATTAATTTCTTTTAAAATGTTTTCAAGCAACCTGTGCATTAATTCAGCCAAATAAAATAAACCATAAACTGTTTGGATAGTGGATGGAAGGATCACATTACATAATACCGGACATGTTAGCCCAACCTGTTTGTGACTGAAGAGCCAGCCAATGACGTTTCAGTCGAGCTGTGTAGGAAGATGAAGCTGAAACCGAACCGTGAGTCAGAGAAGGAGTGGAATAGTAGCAAACCGTAGCAGTTCCCCAACTGCCAAAATTTTCTGTCTTTTTCTTATTTTCACTGTTTTGTAACATTGGTACATAGCGGGACACATTTCCAACTTCCAACAAGGATGTTGTATCTGAGCTGTAACAGAAGTTGTGGATGCATTCGTGTTCCACAGGGAGGACCCAGGGCCGTGCACCATCACACTTGGTTCCGTGACCATGCTTTTGACTCAAAACACTCCAAGCTGAAATTTTCTTTCTACATTGAATTGAATAGAAATGCTATTAAACTGTTCCGTCGCACAAAAACACACACATTTAACACAGAGTGATAACATAATTAAAAAGAATGTAAAGAATTCAACAGTTTACGCATTCATTGGTTTTGTTCTCCTTAAGGTGTGCACACGTTGGCCACTATGGGGCAGTATAAAACAAACAAATAATACACGAAGAAGAATTTCACAAGTAACTAGGTCAGTAAGCTGCATGCTATATTTTTCTGGTGTACATATTAAACTACCGCCACAACCATTCTAGTTTAGTTTCCCCGTCTATTGAGCTTTGCAATGTGCGTTAGCATTAAGCATTAAGCTAGCGGACTTCTCAGAGTTATCTGATTTGATTAAACCCACAATGTGTAATTCACTTTGGTTTATGTTTTTTGTTCATCTTCTGAAGGAAGGAAATGCCACTATAATGGCCGGTATCCAAAATTGTCCAATTGTTTTACAAGTGACTAAAAAGCTGGCCAGTAAGGCACAGTCAGGTAACACAGAAAGGTGAATAAATTGAGAAATTTTGAAATGTTAAGGCAATGCTGCTATCATGACTGACACAAGATAGAATAAACACAAATAATCGTGTGGCATCAGGCTGCTATGACAGTTAAAGGTTAAGACTGAGCAGTAATTAGGAGACTAGTCACACTGAGCAGCTAGGTTTAAACAGATTACTTTATAGATAACTGAAGAATTCTAAAAAATTGACTGTATGTAGATAGTTTTAAAATCATATCCAGATGCTCTTCGTATGGCTCCAGAAGTGAGTGTGTTTCAGGAAAAAATAAAACATCTGGTCAACCTAACATGAAGGTTTTAGCACCTGTACGCATGGAGGATGCTGAAGAGATAATGTCTGCGAGGAGCCCTGGTTGACATTTCCAAAGTTCAACAGCCTCTCGCAGCTTGCTGTTTGAGCACAGTCGGACTCTACGAGCGGCGACACGGTGTACTTAAATAACACAACCATATAGGCTTCGACGAGGCACATCTCGACACTCGGCAAACACTTCATTTGTGCAGCAAACATGCAAATAAGCAGCACACTGTGCAGCTGCGTGTGTCACAGCTGCTGCATTTCCCTTCTCTGTTTATCAGCTGTTAGTTAATCCCACACATCGCTTGCAAATTAGACGTGTCGTGCTGCTGGCAGCCGTGACCCACTGAGGAAGTCTCCACTGAGCACCCCAGGAATGGCCAGGAAATGGTTGAGAGCCTCACGCTGCTCCTGGTTGGATGCACATACAAGTCTTAATGCTTCCTTTTGTGGCTGCCACAGCTTCAACTCCATTGATAAGACGGAAGATGATGAAAAAGAACGAAACATAGATGCCCCCCCCCCAAAAAAAAAAAAGATTTTGAGCTATTACACAGCAGAGTGCACCTGTTCCCCAGTGTTGCCTGTTCACCCACTAGACTCATGAAATCTAAAAGCAGTTTTACTAATGTCTTTTAATGCAACGGCAAATTGGGATTAAAAAAAATAAAAATAAATAAATGATAATAACAAAAAAAAAAATACAATCCCCAACGTATATGAGCCACCATTGCAGCCACAAAATGGACACTAAACAAACACAGCAGGATTATTACATCACATCCTCTACCTACACCCAACTTCCACCAACGCCTTTCCACTATTTGCAGACAAATCCATTCAGCGCACAGGCGCAATAAGAGCCAAGTTATTTAAAGTGCCACTTCTATCTCCCCGCCTTACATAAACATTGTGTAACTACAGCTGTGGTTTAAATTGGCGGGGTTGAAAAGCAGTGGCGCTTGCGATACTTTGGAAAAGGACGTACAAATATTGAGTTCAAGGCCGCTTTACATATGGCTCACATGACTCGGTCATTAGCCTCCGGGCTTGAAGCGCTGCGATGCACAGGCACTTTAAAGTGAGCAGATGGTGAGACTGGAACAATGAGGTGAATAATTTGCACGCTATCAAGTTACAGGGTTGAAGGAGGCGGAGCCTTTTAAATCCCTCTTATCTCCTGTTGCAGTGTCATTGTTATATGATTACTGTTAAAACCAGCGGCCTGTGTTAAGAGCAAGATATTTAAAGCAGCCAAGCTTCAATTTTAAAGGATGACGTGAGCCAAGAGCCGACCTGAGATTGAGGTTATCCATGTTGCTTCTGAGTCATATTTACTGTCGTCATTATCTTGTAGCTGATTATGACATGATTAGCATCTCCGCACCGGCACAATTATGCATATTCAGCATTCTAAAGGCAGAATTTTTGATGCAACTACGGTATGGGATTGATTAAGATTGTAGAGGCGTATCTCATCCGAGATTGGCGGGCACTCAGTCCAGGGTCTTGCTTTTCGGCCAAAGTCAGCTGGGACGGGCTCCAATTCATCGTTGACCATAATGAGGACAAGCACTACAGAAAATGTCCGGATGCAGAAGTATCTAATGTTCTGATTGATGCCCAAACATGGATGCTTTTAAACTAAGGGTGAAATTGACAAATAACAAGTTGGCTATAGTGTCCACATATAAATGCGCCATGAGAGGTTTTGGCAGGAATTGATGTGCTAAAGTATCCCTAGCTGACTTGCGTGTGTGGGCGTGTGTGGAACAGATCCATGTAATGTGGCTGATTGACACCCTCCCTGTAACTGAGAGCTGATCACGACACCTGTTGGAGATAGCAGCGGCGTTATCTCCAGTTTCCGCCTCAGATCTCTCGGTCTTACATCTTATATTAAATGATACAGTATATCTGTTTTTCCACATTTGACTTCATGACTCTTCTGCTCTGTCACACAAGCTACAGATGGTTGAAGAGCAAATAATGTACTGAGCTGGGAAGAGTTTTTTTTTTTCCTTAGCCGGGTAGCTTCTGTGACATCCCGAGGCTTTTTCTTATGCTACCTTCACACCAAATCCGTTTGAGCGTTCCGCATCGCTTAATTCGCTGGCGTTTCACAGTGGAGGTTTTCACAACATTCGCACTCACGAGTAGGGGCTTCGCTTTGTGACGACGGCAGAGTTTCCGGTAGCATCCAACTATCCATCCATTATCTGCCGCTTATCCGGGGTCAGGTCGCGGAGGCAGCAGCTTCCGGTAGCAAATAAAGAAAAAAAGGGTTTCGACATTGCATTCAAGCAGCTGACACTGTGCTAAAGCTAATGTAAATGATATTGCCGTCTTAGTAAAGTTAAACAGCTGTAAAGTCCACAGACAGCTACGCTAATTTTTCCTCCATTCTTCTTTCTTCTCTTTTCAAAAGACCATGAAAGTGTACATGACACTGAGCGTGATCCTGGAGAGACATTTGAAGAAACTTCCATTTTTTTTTTAACCATGCTAAAAGGACAAATGAAATTTCACTCAAGGAAACAAAACGAATTCATAATGTTTAGTCATTCAAAAATTTACATTAAATTTACAAAAAATCTTTTAGACGCAAATCTCACTGTCAGAAAGAGCAAGATTGACAGCGAATCATTTCTCATCTTATCGCCCCCTCTTTTAGAATCCATTCTCCCATGCTGCTGTTTGGAGTTGACTTATGCTTGTGTGACACCCACCAGCACATACTCCGAATAAAAAAAAACCCAACACAAGTCACATCACAACATCACATGGCGCTACTTCAAGGGGTATGAAGCCTGGCACAAGAAGATGTGGTGTCATGCTTCTGGCCATCAAAACAAAACAACCACGGCGCTTTATACTGCTGAAAACAAACATTTTGACAGTCAACAAAGTCTTCCATCTGAAGTCTCACACTGGCACCTCTTTGCTACTCCTAAGTCCCAATTTTCTCCCACACTTCCACCACGCTACCCGCTACGACACTCCAACTTCAAAGATGAACACAAATTTATTTCTGTGATGCTGGTCAACCAAACTGTCAGTCGTCGGCTTATAGCTTCAACCTTGTAAACTTCATTCAGTGCCCCTTTTTGTCATACATTGAATGGTGAATAAAATATGTAACATGAAAACTGGTTATCGATGGCGGGAAGTTTTGAAGTACCAATATATCGCTTCTGTAGTTAAATCGATTTTTCAGTTTCTCCTGAGACTTAACAAAACTTTAACGTAGCTAAATGTCCAACATATAACCAGTCGGGGTTCATGTGCGCATTCATGCTTTTGTCCCCTTCAGTTTGTGTCAGTGAAGAAGCGTCAATGTGTTTTTCATTTCGTGGAGGTGATCATGGTTTTTTTGCACTTATGATCTCACATTTGATCCAAAATATCGTGCTGAACGCTTTTATAGTTTTACAGATTAAAGAGGACAAGGGTAGTCATGTGCATTTGCATTTCGGTGGCGATTGGTCGCAACAACTGACAAACCAAGACATTTTGCAACGCTTGCCTCCTGTCGTGACGTAGAGAGCTTGGATGGAAAATAATTTACAAGCCGGACTCCAAAAGGGTTGTGCCAATTTGTCGCAAATCTCATCTCAATCTCATTTTAGAACTGAGGTAATTTATATATATATATATATATATATATATATATATATATATATATATATATATATATATATATGTGTGCTCATGTTCAGCTGTATCAAGTGACCCTTTAAAAAGGCCTTTATTACTGAGTATGTACTTTTTAAATGTTGCTTTATGATAGGACTTAAATCAGTGCATTCACTTCTACCAGTCTTTTTTTTTTTTTTAACACAAGTCCTAAACAAGTGTACTACTCCACTTTTCAAGCTGCCTCCGGATAGAACGCTGCTTTGTGGTGTTATATGCCCGTAGTTTCTTCAGGCTGTCTGCATGCGTGTTCAATAAACGGAGCTACATCCATCTATGTAATTAAAAATTGATGGATTGCAGTTCAAACGTTGCCATCTACAAAGTCTCTGGTGCGTGTTGCATATGATAATCCATATATTTTCTAGACATAAAGCCGGGATTTACCAAACAATGATGTGCAATGGGGGGGAAAAATGTTGGGCATTTTCTTATTAGGGTCATTCCAGTTTCTATGATGTCTTTCAATTTTACGTACAGAAATGGTGTAAATCAGGCGTGGGCAAACTACGGCCCGGGGGCCACATGCGGTTAAACTTGGAAAAAAAAAAAAGAATAAACCTTGTTCATGTTTTATTTTCTAAATACTGTGGTGTTTCAAAGACAAATATATTGTTGTAATGCTTTTGTTCACTTTAATTTAAAATTGAAAATTTTTTTTTTCTCCGATGAGGTGAGGTTACCAAAACAATCCATCCATCTGCTCCTGTTCCAGCTCTTATGTGAAATTTTAGAACCCATTGTGGCCCCGCCATTTAAAGGTTTGCCCACCCCTAGTGTAACTGATCAAACATATTTGTTATTATACTGTATATTATATGAATATTTATATAAAATTTATAGTGTTTTATTTGCTCTTGTGGGCTGCATAGCCTGCGTATGTTTTAGGGCAGTTATTACCTGAGTGCCCTCAATAAAGATTAAAAGTGTGATAGTTTGCTAGTATAATAGTTAAACGTGCGTGGCTTGAAAAGTTTGAGAAAGGCAATTCTATGAAAAGAGAGATCAACAAGCTATCCAAAAATTGACTCCAGATTCCTTCAAATTCATGTACAAAAAGCTTATTTACGGTAGCGGGCGACCTCCCGAGAGAAGCACGGCTGGGCAGGTGTTTTTGCCATTCAAATTGTTCTGTCAAAATTTCTTTTATTTATATTGCGCCCAGGTTGCCATGACAACACGAACTAAAATTGTTGGCTGGGAGAGCCTCCCACTACAGTGTACGCTGACGACAGGTACTGCGTGTGCCAAGAATGGGCAGCAGGATTCAAGGCAGCTCTACGTTGGAATCGTGCCAACTCGAGGGACGGGAAGGGTGTTTGAATGTGCGTGTCGGCGTGTGTGTTGCAGCTTTCTGCACATTTTACCTCACGTGCTGCAAATCAGGTCCTTGCCTTGTGCTCTATGTGCGTGAGGAAGCAAAACAGTGACAATGCTAACATGGATGGCAAATATAAATGGACGGTTGATCTAATTCTAAATTGGACCATATTTCAACTACAATGACGGGCGTTACGGCGTAGATCAGGGGTGGCAAACCAAGGGCCTGTGAGAGCATATGAACCAGTTCCAAAAGAATTGCGGAGGCCACAATTACAATAAGGTTGTAGACCATAACCAAGGCTGAACAATCCTAATTTGGACGGACATCAAAACATTTGGCTGAATTTCGCCATTGAGAGTCATGTGTTGTTCTATGAGAAAAAATTCTCCTTCAGCACAATGTTAACACTGGTGGAAAAAAAAAATATGGATCAATTCCTCTCTGTTTTTTTTAAAGGGTACCAACATGTAATGAGTTGTTTATTGACCCATACTCCAACTCCTCCATATGATTTGTTGAAACTGGTGAAGTGGGTTTTGTGCAATATTGCCTACAAGTGATGGACTAATGTCCATGGGCTCTTATTGGGGGTGGGAGCTAGGTGGGAGGAGGAGCCCATAACTGACGTCATAAGGGCCTGCTTTAGGCTCGCAACTAGTTGATCCTGAATCACTCGTGTCTCTGCTGGTCAAAATGTGCATCTTAATTGGAGACTCATTTATTCAATATGGTGAATGTGATGGATGTTAAAGGTGTATTTATCTTCATTGCGTAACAGTGGGATATGACATTTTATTATTTTTGTTCATTTTTTAAATTTCTTACTCCAAATAGGTTGCCGGAAAATGTTATTTCCACAAAAGTGTCATGATTGCCAATGTTGCCTTCATTGCGTTGGCATTATAAGTCGTAGTGTCGTCACAGAATGTGACTAAATGGTTGAAGTTGTCTTTAAGTGAACTCAAAGATATTCTGATGGTCAATGAAAAAATATATTTGGAAGAGAACACCTCTGGGTTTTCTCTTTTCTTATCTCCGGAGACGAGCACTTAATTACCACACGATGAGGGCTTTTTTTTTTTTTTTTTTAATCCCTTCTTTTCCCCTCTTGTAGTGTCTCCTCCACATTTGTTCTGTGGCGTCTGATGGTCCATCAGGGGAAATGTAAGCCTTTAATTACTGGTGGGAAATTTCAGGCTTTGCGAACAGGTATTTGCTGCCCTCACTTTCCCCCCCTCTTTTGTCTGCTAATTGTTACTTTGTGATGACATAATAGGTGTGTGTCCGAGGCGGCAGAAGACTGAGGGCCCATTATGTGATGGGAGGCACGGCTGGGGATTTTGTGATGACGATATGAATAATGCTCTTTTATCTTTTCAGCATTTTATTACTGAGTGAGGGATAAACAATCCCAGCTTCCTTAAGGTCAAATTTGAACTTTGTCCACTTCCTTCATGAAAATTATTCTGCACGCATCAGTGCAACGAGCTTGCCAAAATGATTCTCCATTTCATCGGAATGAAAGGCTGCACATCACTTTTTCCATTGACATGCCAAATGTAGGCTATCTTGACCTACTGAAAACATTTCAAACCAACGGCAACTATTGATTCATTCCTTAAAGGGATCATCCTGCCAGGTTGGGGCACTTTTCAATAACAAACTCAATTTATGTATTCTTGTTCAGGAAAATGATATGAGCTTGCATTTTCTATTTTATTCATTTGTTTTGGATAAATAAGTGAATCAATAATTTGTAAATCACCACCTAAAAATGAGGGGTATGGCCACGCCCACTCCCCTCTCTAGAGGGTTTTCTTACGGTTAATTGCTCGTAGTTTATTTTACATTCCATTTTCATTCATAGGCATTAGCTTGACTTACTTTTTTCACCTACAATGCTCATCCGTAAATAACAAGTCAGGGTTCATGTGCTCATTCTTGTCCGCTTCAGCCTGTATAAGTGGAGAAGCGATTGGCACGGTATTTTTGATGTTGTGGAGGTGATCATACGAGCTCACGTTTGATGTCAATAAATCCAAACTATTGTGCAGAATGTTTTTATATTTTCACAAGTTGAATTGGTCACGGGTAGTAATTTGCATTTGAATGTTGGTGGCGATTGGTCGCAAATACTGACAAACCAAGAAATTTTAAAATGCTTGCCTCCCTGCAGTGAAAATAATAACAAGCCGAGCTCCAAAAGGTCACGTGCCAATTTGTCGTAAGGTTCACCCCCAAAAAGTCCAGTTTATTTTAGGGGAGTGAATTTTAATACTAAGGTATTTTTTTACATGCATCCCAATTATATAAGCACCAATGTTCAGCTGGATTTAGTGTCCCTTTAAACAACTCTGACGTTGTCTCCTGGATACGGCCCTGAAAAAAAAAGACCTCTTAACAAAAGTCTACATATGACCCAAAGTCTCTGTAAGATTCTTCTCAAAGGAGTTCATTCAAATTAACTTTGAGTCCAGTCTCACAGATCTTTTACCCCTAGGAGCCATGATGAAACAATATGTTAAATATTGAGTCCAAATAGAAACTACCAAAAAAAAATCCAGTTAAGTTTTTAAGAACTAGCATATCAATTACTGATTTTATGAAGCACGGCAATTTTTACAGTCCAGGAGGCAGATTGAGGTCAAGGTATGCGAGTGAGAGGCTAATCCAGGATGTTCCTTATCTCACAGTCATCACTTGACAAAATAGAATTGAGTAAATTCAACATACCACTTTTTATCAGTGCACTAGTGCCTCTCACCCTGGGAAAAAAAGTCAGCATAACCACAATTCTAATGAGAACAAGGATGGATTGAAGCACCTTCCAACATCATCCATACTTTGACCAGGTTTCTTTAAACTCACCCCGACAGCACGAGTATAACTCTTCAAATAGACAAATGGACCCATAACTTCTCAAATCAAATCTCTTAGGCAGAGTGAAGAGGAATCCTGCAGCTAATAACAGAGCGCAGACATGCAGAGCGAGCGAAGGAGTCGCAACTGGCTACTTTCCAGGGTTGCCGCAGGCCAATTAAATGGTGGGAATTTAACACTCGATGAGGAGAAATCACTTTAACGAATGACCCGAGAGTTTGCTGGCTGCAGGCACTGACCCACTGACCAGAATGCCAAGTGGGACCTGATGACTTCATCCGAAATCGGAGCTAACAAACCGAGAGCAGGTCACATCAACTCAGACCGCTGTCCTTACCCCATTTTACACACTGTCAACACAGAGGCCCTCGAATCCCCCAGAGCACCATATGCCCAAATTTCAACGAGCAGCCCAATTCGACTACCGAGGTCGAGGTCAAATACGAGCCAGACAATTTTTAAAATAACTTTTCCAAGAAAATACTGTAGGCCAAGTCAGAACAAGGTTTGTTCTCCCCGAGTGGCCGTTACACAAAACTTAATTTGCTTCGCCAGTTTCTTATTAAACACTGTGGAGCACTGTAGGCTGGATTAAGGAAGAGCCAGATCCATTTTGGGGGTAGATCTAAGCAACGCTGTGCTTGATGGAGGTACATGCTCTACAGGGTGCCCTTCTAGTTGTGTTACATCTTTTAAAACGCACTCTCTGGGGCTTTTCACATATTGCTGGCTTAATGCACGCACCCTCGTCTTGAGAATAGCACTTCTGAAGGAATTCATTTACAATTTCTCTTTCATCTTGTTTTTATATGCACAACATCCCTCTGTTTTGCGGCCAACTCTTTTCTCATGTCATCTTTTGTGGGTTAGGATGTAGTCATTTGCATGAACCAATACTTTGGCTTCTCTTCGGAAAATCTCACCACGTTCCTTATTCATAAGGTTTTTTTTTAGGACTTCTCAAAGTACATCGGTATACAAATGCAACTGTGTGTCTTTATGCAACGCCAAGGATTGCTCACAGCAGACAACCCACTTGAAACTTCTACTCATGGAACCAACCTGACACCATTATCGTCATCTACTTAAAAGATTAAAGTAACATTTTTTTACCGCCTTGTTGTCTGCTTTGATCTTTTGGAGATTTAAAATCATCTTAGTTTTGAACATCCATGTGGAAGGGTTCAACCACCCATCCACCCTTCAAACTATCAATCTTTTCAACATCAATCAATGAGTTATAAAAACACCCACCTGCCCCCGTATCCACCCATCCATTTACTGACTCACCCAACATCCAAAAAAACCCCCAAACCACCCATTCATCATCCATTTATGCCATCCAAGGAATACCCACCGACTCAGCGATCCATCCCTTGAACCCCATCGAATCTACCATCCACCGTGATCATTCTGTGCATGATTGTTTGATCCTACCCCAGCTGACAAAGTGTTCAAGGCGCGTTCCAATCGAGACAAACTGCCAGTCAATTCCATCACAATTAATTTTTTTTAATTTTTTTTTTTTACGACCACCTAATCCGTCATATACCCTACTTGTCCCTCCTCTGCTCTTTGACGTTTCTCTGAAATGGTGGGAAAAGGGGAAGGTGGTCAGTTGATCAGCAAATTTCCTGACTTACAAGCAAGTATCAGTGTCAGAACAGAAGCTGGGCCTGAATCGAAGCCAGCTTTGCTGTTATCGCTGTGCTCTGGCAATCTTGCGGCAACTGTGTGAAAGGGGCTACAAATGATGGTCTGTAACCAAAATCTTCCTTCCCCAACATCAAATCCATAAAGAACATGCCCAAGCCATCCGGAATATTTGAGCGAGAGCGCAACAAGCATGCTTTTACATTTAAAGCAAGGCTGACAAATGACAGTGGTGCGAGCAGAGCTGGATTGCCCCAGAAGTGTTTACGCACTAACACAGGCTGATGATGTCCCCCGATACGCGAAACGTTACAAGATAATTTCACTCTGGCGAAATACCTGAGGGAACGCTGCATTCGCTGCATCTTTGGATGACTTTCAGCCAATTGGAAGCGTAGCGGAGGGAGCATGGTAGGATGTTAATTACCGTCGTGATTTCCTTAGAGAAGAAGGCTGTGTTTCATTTGAGAGTCTATCCACTGAATGCAGTGTTCTTTCCAAGGTGGAGCGGCACTTGAATCAGCGTCTCCTTGAACCCCCAAAAATGCACTAAACAAATACTTACAATGATAAGTCATTACTCATTTTGCATTCACTTCTACACTTGATGATTTAAGCCATTCATGCTTGCCAGGACCTCATTTAAAGCGCATCAAAATGCAACAAATCACATTCTATTTTCACTTGTCTCTTTTCTTTCCCTTTGACTCATTATTGAGAACATATCATTTCTATAGCAACGCTCATGCTCCTTGCCCTTTCATCTTATCAATGAGAATCGAGTGAAATGGATTATCTCCTGAAATGAAATTATTTGTACACCAGCGTAAAAAAAAAATCACAATCTGTTCGGCTGGCGATGGATTAGTGTACACTGCTGATGCAGACACCTCCTGGCACAGCGCGTCGCATTTACAAAGCACTTGATTTACATCACATTTGTTTTCTAAATTAAGACACATTTCACCACAGTTGGGATGCAGCTGATTATATGCACACACAGACACTATACCCACCCTGACATGATAATGTGATGTCCCATTTCCAAATTCCCGGGGGCAAAAAAATCACTTGTTTTACATCATGTATAAAGGGGATGGTTGTTGCACATCATACATATCCCACTCTTAAATTTTGAAATGCTGTGTTGTGTTCCACAGATTTATTAGAAAAAGTGTGAGAATTCGCACAGATTAAGTAATAACATATTAATTGACCCTGACAGCTTCTTTTGAGTTCTAACACCAGGGTTTTTCGAGGTGTAATCCTCAAAGCGTGAGGATTTTTAGACACATGAGAATAGTCCAGAAACTAAATATCTGCTAAAAATGAATTATCATTTATTTTTTTCTCTATGTTGAAAACGCAATAAAATCCATTTGTTGACCAGGGCTGATGTTGAAATGATAAATGATTAATTTTATTGGAAAAGCAGCACCGTGGGGAGTGAAGTTATTGTTTTTTTTAAAATTATATTTATTTGTATATTTATTTTATTCATTTATCCGTATTTATTACAATAAATTGCTATATTGTGTTTTGTACGAATAAATTATTTTAGATATGAAATCACCAAACATTGTTCATGCCTAAATAGACACGACAGACAGTAAAATAATAAAACAAAGAACTTATAACAATTGTCGTCAGATTTCTTTAGCAATCAATTGGATGGGAACAAACTTTCGAAAAATGACATGAATAACCTGCGCCGTTGGTTATTCATCATTTGCTTCATTGTAAGAGCAATGACTAACAGTTTGAGGCAATTTGGTGTGCAGTTTGTGTCTGACTTTTTGAATTTTTCAGTGGGAACCTGTTGACACATTGTGCTATTTGAGCAAAAGAAAAAGTCATTTTTGTGCCAAGAGGTAAACCGAATAATGGCTCGTGTGTTTTCCCTTTCAATGATGAAATGTGAAAGAATAGCAAATTTGAATTTGCCACCCCCAAATATGACAGCCTAACTCCTGGGAAGAGCTTACACGCCGCCTCTGTTCAAGTGAAGAGATAATTGCTTGTCACGAATGAGAAGTTCTTGTGGAAGACATTTTACTTCCAATGGTTACTATAAATGCTCTTTGTTCCAACATTTTGTGAAGTTAGACATTTTATCTGACTTTAAGCTGAGGAAGCGAGCCACACAAACAGCCACCCGTGACATGATGAACCTTTGGGATTGTAAATTGAAACAGTAACACGTTTGCCCGTCTCAGAAGCATTTTAGAACTGCCATTTTTTTTTATTCTCATGTGTCAGTCGCTTGTGCTGCAGGAATGATTCACATGTAGGACTGACCAACATATAAAAATTCGAAAGATTACAAAAATATACTAATTCCAAAATGATGAATGGGGCTACAAAATGGTGACAATTTTCGACTTTGTCTCAGCTTTCAGCTGTTGAGTGATGGGGTGAATCGCCTGGAAACATGCCCTGCTCCACTCGTACCCGTCGCTCAAATTGTATGTTCTCACAGTACGTGCTCAAATGTCTGTAGTCACATAGTGCACGTCTGTATAAAAATGGTGTAAGCCACATTCCGAATGTCAGTCACTGTGTTTAATTAATGGTTAACTTTCCCTGATGTGACACTAAGCAAGGATATGATGTATATGATCCTGCCGTCGGTCTGCTGCATCTAGAAGCCAGTAAGCTAGCGACCTAGCTAGTGAGCTAGCCACAAGCTAGCCTAATAAACATTTGCCTTTCTCTGAAGTATCTTTTTTGTGTAGACAGATGCGCGGCATATGAAGCAAGGTAATAGCGAATTGGACTGCCTCACCGCCGGTCCACATGCCAGCAAGTGAACCAGCGCTTTGCTAGCTCCTAGTAGCATGGATGCTGGCTCGTTAACCAGCAGCGGGGAGTTGTCCACTTCACCGCCACCTCATTCTGTGAATGCATGCATCCACACAACAGAGACAGCCCAAATAACACAAAACACACGGCAGAACTGTTAATACATTTTTTTTAGCATCGCTATTTGGCAAACAGCATGCTGTTGTGGTAGAAATGGCCAAGTTATTATTACTAACTTGCAATTTGCGAGTGAAATGACGGCACTTAATACTTAGAACTGAGAAGGTGAAACAGAGTTTAACATTTTAATTCCGTAAATCAATACTAGTTTGTTCTCCGTCTTTTAACATGTTTCCAGCCCTTACATTCAAACATATTTAATGTGTTTGCAAAAAGAACACACAAAAATGACTTTACTGGGTCTTTAAACGCAAACACGAGTCACTGAGAGATTCAAACCATTTTTAACTGTCTGTAGGAGCTTGCATTTTCTGTCTGGAGAAGGAATCTGAATAGTTGAAAGAAAAGAAAAGAAAAATGCTAATGACGGTATACAGTCAAGACTTGGAAGGTGGGACTGAAACATATACATAAATCAGAGCGGATCAGAAAAATAAATTCAAAACCAGCGAAAAAAAGCAAGTATTTCTCTAACAAGGGGGATGAATTAGGCCAGGGAATAATTCGGCCTTTGGAGGTAGTATCAAAGCCATAACAGGTGAGGGAGGCTGCTTTGAGTAAGAACCTTTGTGTTGAACTCCTGACACTGACGCCTTTCACCCAATTTTGTTGAATGTAACTGTCTTTGTACAACAATTGTTTTTACTGCCACTATAATTGCTGACATCTTCGTGTATCTAATTTTCTAGTTACAAGATGCTGTGTGATATCAGTGGATGAATGCCTGGCCTCGCGGCAAAATTGCAAGACGTCTGTGGCTGTGCACTCAATTTTACAAAACAATTTTGCTGGAAAGAAACAAGTAGAGTGCCTCACAAAGATGACTTGAGGCAAGTCTGATGAGCGGAAAAATAAAAGTGCTACTTATTAGTCACTGTATTGCAACCATTTGATTTCTCCCGCCCTGATAAAAAAAAAAGGAAAAAAAAAGAAAAACAATTACCATCAAATCTCAACCTGGTTAAAAGGTCGCCTGCGTTAAATAAAATTGTGTTCAGACAGAAAACCATCAATGCAATTTAAATAATTATTGCTTGTGTTTCAAAACATATTTAAATGTGGTCAGTATAGTAGTTAAGATGCAAATGAGAACAGCATGAAACTCTAAACATATGCTGGCAGGAAGGTTTATCTGAAAAAAAACAATAAATAAAAATCACATCAGAGCACAGATAAGACAAACATCCAAAGAGATAGACCTCCTTCCCGCCTTCCCTTAAGCGGCAACTTCACTTTGTCACTTATTCCTGTTTTTTCCTCATCTTTCCTTGAGAACTGCGGCATTTCGCCCGCGTGGAATCTTGCCGCAGTACTCTCTCAGAATGCTAATTTGCTCGGCTGATGTGGGTCAGGACTTAATCCTGTAGAAATGATTATCGCTGCACGACTGGAACTTGTGCTGAAGGATATCATTACCATTCTGCAGTTTTCTACTTGCTATCCCACCAAGACAATCACATCAATTAGGACATGTGGCTGCAACCTGGCAGGTATTTACATAGTTTTAATTGGAGATATGTTTGAGGGTTTTTTTTTTTTTTTTTTTAAGTCTTTGCTAATAACATAAAGTGCAATAATGGTTTATAATCCATCAGATGGCGTTTTGCTTGTTTCTCTGCATCCCTGTTGTTTAGTTGCTGCTCTTAGAAGACTGGACAAACAACCTAAGTGATAGCATTCTTCATCACTCTAAATCCGCTTCTGGAGGTGGGACTTTGTCCAAAACAGGTGCCCAATTCCAATCATCCTCGTGCCGCACCTGTTTTTATTGCGCATTGGTCACCTGTCCCAAGAGTGCTTCCAACTGACCACGCCAAGTGTATACTTCTGAAGCCATTTGTAACTGAACTCCGTGGAAGGGTAGGGTCAGCTCACATTTCAAGCTCTTAAAAAACTGACCAAAATATCAAAATTCTTGGACATGTTGGTCAAAGTCGGCATTTTGATTTGAACACAAACTGCGAAATACTGACCAAGGCTTTCGATTGAGCTTGCTGTCATTTGTTTATTGCAAACTGGGCATGTCACGGACAACCTCGTAGCAAACCATCCCACTTCTAAAACCATATGAGGAGTACCTTCAAACTATATTTGAACCATGGGCCAGTTGAGTCAAACATCCGTACACTGACCAAGATGAGCCTGGTGTCCACACATGTGACCCTTTTCCAGGAACCCAGAACCTCAAGCATCCTTCCAACTGAACAAGTCAGAGGTGGCTTCAATGCCCAATTCCGCTTTAAATTTGTGACACGAGTATGGGCCACAATCCATCTACAACAAAACCTGAAGTGCTCACAAAGGTACAGGCAATCACTCCGAATTTTTTTTTTCTTCCAGAACAAGCCAGTGTGGCTTTTCATGCGCTGGGTGAAAGGCTACGCCCGAAGGTGATGAGCTCTGTCCAGAGAACAGAAGAATGACAGCACGAACGAGATAGCTGTAAGCTTTTATCTCAAAGTGTCCGGGCTCGCCCTCAGAACCGGGGGAGGCGATAGGCTTGGGGGGCATCTGCAAGGAGCTCCCGCGAAGCCGCACTTCGCTGATGAAAAAGTCAGGAGAGATGCACACCAAACTGTGAGAAGAACTCCATGTGGATGCGGCTATTTAGGGGAATGTGTGGGAAGAAAATGGGTAGATGGAGAACTCATCAAACAGCAATGATTCTTGACTCAGGCATGGCGTGTGCTCTGTGTGCGTGTGCGTGCGTGTGTGCATGCTATCAATTCACACGGAGGGCCAAGCTACCTGAAAAGCAGGGGGATCTGAGTAATGGAAAAGTTAAGCCCAAGAGGAAATGCTATTATTCTATCATAGAACTAGTGCACTTGTGTGTGCTTGAACAACCAAATGTGCCAGCATAGTTTCCAAGAACCTGCGCATGCTTCGAAAGCACACCCGTTTTTATTTGTATTTTTATGACCTCACTGTCCAACTAGTGAACCTTTAGTGTAAACCTAAAGTCTGAGAATACACATTAACATTGTATGAGCTCCATTAAAAGAACGACTCTCCAGTGGAGAGGATGCATGGGATTGAGGAAAGTCAGCAAGGTAAACCAGTTTAATTTAATTTAACTGCTGCTGCTGAGGCTGCTGCAAAGGTAAAATGAAAACGCAGGTCAAGTCTATATATTGGTCATGATTGTTTTAGTGTAAAAAGTTCCATTTTATATATATATATATATATATATTTAAGTTGGAAAAAGATGGCAAGCGATAAATTGAGAGAATTGTTGGAAGGAACCAAAAGTGACAGATGACTTGTGGTTCTGTTCTACTGAACAGAATGTCAGAGGAGGCCTTGCAAGCTTGGTCACACTCGTGCATAGACGCTGTGGAGGTGACACACTTATATATTTTCATTTGCCTCCGGACTTTCTTTCTCTTGGAAATCAATCCAGTTTATACCTTTACAGTACGCCCGGTTCGCAGCTAACTTTGGCTTCAAACTCCCCGTTGCACGAGAAACCACCATTGCGTTAAAGGTCACATTTGCCAAAAGTGAAGTATTCTGCATTTTTAAAAGCCACAAAGACCTTAGACAGAAACTTAAGAAGAAAGCTCACAAGCGTCTTTCAGTGGAATGTAGCTACTCCCAACACTTCGCCTTGCGTACAAGTCGGAATTTGAGCTAGACTGTCAATAGCAAGGCTTGCTGCATGCTTTTGCAGGGCTCGTCAATTAAAAGGAAATAGGATCAGTTCACAAAAATGACTTCAAGCTGGGATCCGAAACTTTAAAATATGAAATAATGAACAAACAAAAAAAATCTTAAATGATTGTAGATAAAGTGCTTTGGAATTAGGTGCCTAACCTAAATACATGGCAGCACGTTGTGCTCGTGGCTAGTACGTCTGCCTCCCAGTTCTGAGGTTTGGAATTCTTGGTTCATGGTGGGTTTTCTACGGGTGCTCCAGTTTTGTCCCGCATTCCCCAAAACATGCCTGCTAGGTTCATGGAAGACTCTAGATTATCATTAGGTGAGAAGGTGTGTGGCTATGTTCTTTCTTGATAAACTGCTTGGATGTAAACACCCATCCGTTATCTGTACCGCTTCTCCTCATGAGGGTCGCGGGGGTGCTGGAGTCTATTCCAGCTAACTTCGAGCAGTAGGCCGGGGACACCCTGAATTTGTTGCCAGCCAATCGCAGGGCACACAAAGACAACCATCCGTTCTCACACTCATACCTATGGGCATTTTAGAGTGTCCAATCAACCTGCCATGCATGTTTTTGGAATGTGGGAGGAAACCGGAGTACCCGGAGAAAACCCACGCAGGTACGGGGAGAACATGCAAACTCCACACAAGAAGGCTGGAGCCGGAATCGAACGCACGACCTATGCACTGTGAGGCCACCGTGCTAACCAGTCGTACATCATACCGCCTGGACGTTAACAATCTGGATTAATGTTACAAACTAAAAAACGTGAAGTTTTTTTTAAAGCACATTACCTGTTTTTCTGAATTTTCCCTCCTTGGTCTCAGTCCCTTTGCAAAATGAATCTAGATTATATTTGATTGGCTATACAATAAAAAGAAAAAATGTCCGATGTTGCCCTACGTGAATTACGCGATCAAAAATATTCTCAAAATAAATCTAGGTTTGGATTCAGCTCATTGAGGACCTCTGGTTTATTATTTTTGAGTATCATGTTTAACTGTCAATAAAAAAAAAAATACAAATACAGTAGGGGATTATTTTTCATTTGGATTTCCAATATGCCTCAGTAATTTTCTATTACACCAGTGTAGAAATATTTAGGATTTCTTTTTTTCTTTTTGTGAAACCAGCTGTTTTTAAGATGCACATGGCTCCTAGGATCACATTAATCACCTGATCAATCATAAATCATACATACTTCCTCTCCTCACTTTGCACATCCACGGTGAAGTCACTTATTCTTGGACTCGTGGCAGTCAATTCATCCGAGTGGCAGGTTCCTTTTTTGCTCCGACTGCAATTTATGAAGCAATGTTTCCACTCTTCATCCTTCTGGAGTGCCTCTCACTCATCTTGCAGCTTCAGTGTGAAAGATGGTCATGCTGGCGTACAGGATTCTACATGGTCTAGGTCACACTGCCGGGGGTGCCGATGATTTATACAATGTGCTAAAATCATGTCAGGTAGAACCTCTAAGTGGAATAATATAGATTCCTTGACACTTCAAAGTTGTCTCAGTCAAAAAGGTAAAGGAAATAATCGGAAGCAAAACAATTCATTCAAGGCTCAAAAGGAGACTATCATTAAACTTTACACAAGTTTAAGAATTTAACCATTCATAAACAACAATATAGCAAATAAATCTGTCAGTCCAGATCGCGGGAAAGCGCACGTTGAATGAAGGCGGTGGAAAGCAATGCGTATTTTGGCATTTGTTATCAACAAAGTTTTACAATTAAATCATTTTCAATGATGTGACCATAGTGAATTTAAAGTCATCAAACACGATATCTATATCAAGTACGTTTCAATGGGTTCTATGGTTATCATGACATTATTACTAGTATGCAAAAGATGTGAAAATAACATTCTGGTGGAAAGGAACAAGATCCAAAGCATACCACATCACGTGTTAAATATTGCGGAAGGAGTGTCGAGTACGTGCGAGTAAAGTAGCAGACAACAAACCTGCTCTCAGCCATGTTGTTCAGAAAACAATTCTAAAAAAAATAAATAGTGTTCTGTCTCTTATTGATTGTGACAAGAGGCGCTGAAGATTTGAAGAGGATTGGTGAACATTTGTGATGGGTACAATGGTGGCAAGAGACATGTTCTTTGACCTAAGCCACGTTGGCCATTATGTCATGGGAATAATTAAAAATGAATAGGGTTCTTCTCATTTACTTCAGCCATCCTGACATTATTAAAAATGAATGAGACTTTCCCTCAGATTCGTCGGATCCCGAAAAGGTTGACCTCAGCTACCTGCCAATCGTTTGTAGGAGGTCATGAAAAATGGATTGTGTTCTTTCTTGAAATAAGTGGGGGGGGGGGGGCTATCAAATTCAACCAATTGGAAGGAGATATACACAAGCTTTGCACTTGTTCACATCGTCACATTTATTTCAATCAATCTGTTTTACTTCTTCTTGACATATTGGATCTGTAAAGTTCTTCTTTGTCATGCGCCCCAGCTGTGCATCCATGGTAACAGAATTTCCTTTTTTCTTCTAAAAGGGGTGATTAGTAGCACAGAGAGTGGATATTAAAGGAAGTAAAACTGGTAGTTAGAGTTCCTGATGAAGAAGGTAGTTAGCAGAGGAAGGAGATAAGCGGGGAGGAGAAATTGCAGAGAAAGCCTAAATAACGACAGGAAATTGTGAGTGTTGACTTTGCACTGGGTAAATTAGAGTCTGGGAGAAGATAAACGCCGGTCGGTATCTTTTTTTTTTTTTCTCATTGAAACCATCACACCTTTGTCAATGCATCACGGAAAGCGAAATCACGTTATGTGAAGAAAATCGAGATTGAACACAATTGAGTAATATTGTTGTACAATTTCCTCTCCTTATGAGACTTAAAGAGTAGAATAAAGAGGCAAATCGACACAAATTGCAACTCATCAGAAACTGTTAGCGAGAACCATGTGACCATCGAGCATGTTGGTGCATGAATGTTTGTCAGTGTGCAAAATAAGAACAATTCCTCTATAAAAGAAATAAATGGTTGGAAAATATGCTTCTTTTGGCAAATAACAAGATGGGTATTGTCTTATTTAGTGTGTCTGCTCAGGAAAAGGTGTGACCCATATGTTGACATTTTGAAGGTGACGTAGCTTAAAAAAAAAGTCAAAAGAACAGTCAAATCAAAGTGAACAACTTCGGATTATGAACTATTAGCACGCACATTAAGTAGGGATGGGAATTGTTGATTTTTACGATTGTGAACATTTTCGATTGCGTTTAACGATTCAATTATCGATTCGCTTCGATTAAGGCTTCTTATGGAAAAAAGGAGACTAAACAAGTAAATTAGCATCCACTTTGTTTATTGTTTGATTGTATTTGTGAACTAGATACATTTGTAAAAGTAATCGTCACGCACCAGGATCTACAATGATTGTCGAAATGGCACTTTGATACCTGCAGGATTTGGTTAGGTTGCCCCCGCTGCTAGGTTGAGCACGCCAAAGCGATCAAAAGCGCGACCATCATCTAAAAGTTATCACATGCTGTGTACGCAAATTATTTTGCATATTGGTGTTTCCTCCCTTAGACTAAATATGAATATATTTTACAAGTACTGCAAGTTGCCCTGTTGTTATCCTTTCTTTCATATAACTACACTTTAGCGCGTTAGGAGCCATGTTTCTTGCTAGTCGCGCTAGTAAATCACATCGCTGGGCAACGTGTGTGGTGACTTCGTTCATCTCGACTGGAATTGATAAGGAAATCGTTTACAAAAGCGACAAACTATGCCAAGGAATTGAAACTCTGGGAACCGTTTTCTATTGCCATCCCTATTCATGACCATGTATTAATGAAGTGTGCATGAATGTGTCATTGACACACCACTGAGTCTCTTTCTGGGGTGACATTTTTTTCAATAAGGAACCTCTATAAAATATTATGATAAAGCAAATTTTTTTGTTTACGGGATAGAGGAGATTCATCCGCTCTATTAGGAAATTTTAGAGTGACATAAGTAGCATAAGAAACATTTACAGTTCCGAAGCAGTTTCTGTTTAACATTCCAAATATGACAACAGATCTGACCTTGATATCTCAAAAATTGGTTATTTTGTGTCGCATCTCAGTCATCCGAGTCATGGCAGTGCACAAATGTTGATTAAATGCATCTGTCCTTTTTTAATGACTGCCTTTCGCGGTTCTGAAGGACTGAGAAAGGCCATCATATTTTTACGAGATGAAACATCTCCCAGTAAAATAGAAATCCGGTGGCTTGCATTCAACCTTGTGCATGTATTTAGTTCTGAAAAAAAAAAAAAAATACACACAAGCGCTTTTTAATGGCGGTACTACGGCGTGTTTTGACCTCGTCTTGTGGAATATGGATGTGTAACGAGCGGGCCCGAGAGGCTGGATGGGGGAAGACAACCATAGACAGTCCATTAACACACTTGTAAACCAGTCAAAGCTATTTACCCCATACTGCGCCTCTCGAATTACTGACTGCACTCAGGATGCACACTGCAAATGGCAATTAAAGAAGAACCGTCGACACATACTGTACACACACTTGCTTGCTCTCCCCAAGGCATCGGTTTGGTGTCGATCTACCGATCTCCATAGCAACCGAAGCTGCTGTGGGCGATGGTGGCATTAAGAAGATTGATTGTCATAAGAAAATCAACAGCGGAGCAGAATGAGGGTATTGGTAAAAACAATCGCACGCTTCAGTGCATCAACTGTAGATTTAGTCAGCTTGCTTCAGTCTCTTCCCGCTGCTGAATGACACAGCCGGAGGAAATACAACATTTGAGTCACATTTTGTTCGTCCGCCACCTCCTGTTTCCTAATCAAACCTTTCGCTGACAACAACAGACGGAACAGCGGCGGCCTCTCGCTCTGAAGGTGCGTCTCAGGTATTTAACCGCAAGCTCAAGAGTTCTTCCACAGCTCATGAAGTCACACAGTGCCAATGAATTGTTGCAAAAGCTGCAAGGCAGGCCCGCAATGCCACAAGAGGGGGCAAATTAGTCCTGTATGCTTCCTTCATGCCATTTTGTACTCAATAAGGTCTATTTGTGGTTCACACTGTGCAAGAGATCACTTTCCTGTGACTTTTCCAGGAATTTTTCACTGGTGATCCGGCACACATGAATTATACCATATACAGTGATTTCTCTCTCTCTACCTCGCTTTGGAAGCCTTTACATTTTCTACATCACTGATCCTTTTAAGGCAAACAAGGAACCGGAGCACATCCCAGCAGATTCAAGTTTCAACCAAGGAGCATGGTTCACAGTTGAAGCATTTATAATGCAGAGAATTCAAAATATCAAATTCATACCGCTCCTCTTTTTCAGCACTCTTGGGCTTGGGCAGTGGTAGGCCTTACAGGAATACTTGTGTCGGTTAGAGCAAGACACACTAGTGGCCGTTGATGGGTTGACAGAGAATTGATATTTGGAAAAGAATTTACGCCATTGTCTCGCTTGTTCAAGGTCTCCGTAGGATCTTCTTTTTTAATTCATTGAGAAACATTATCTTGTCACAATGATATCTCTCTATTCAAGTTAGTAATACACCTATCGCGTCAACAACATGGAGCAGAATCATAAGCCTGATCGGGATTTATTGAAACACACCATGGGGAGCCAAACTGAGCAAAGGAAAATAACTTCTCCCAGAACCTTGTTGCTGAGATGTGGACTTGTTATCCTGTTCTGGGGAACGCCTGAGCTGGAGCCTATCCCGGGCAAGGTACACCCTAAATTGGTCCGCAGTCAATCACAGGTAACATCTAGACTTCAACGGAACACATTCACAACCCAAGTGTCACATGCATGTTCACAGAAAGTACCACGAGAAAACCCACGCAAGAGAGGTCTTTTTAAGCACCACACACAAAGATGTGAGCCCATGGCCAGGTATATGCTGACGGAAGCCCAATGGTTTAAGTTGATATAAAATGAGACCCAAGAAGAGATTTAGCCAAAGAAAAGGTGACTGCAGGTTGCCAGTTGACTCCACCACGTATGCGCTACGGCTGGACAATTGTTTGTACCGGTAGTTCATGAGTCAACAAACTTGGAAATCCGGCTTTGAAATAATCATTTCATTTTGGTTCCAGCATCATTCTTAGACAGCATATTCTGTTTTCTATTCAGGAGGCTCTAGAGGCAGCCTAACCTTTCTAGTCGTTCCTCGTTGGTGTTCTTCATCTGTCCTCTAAGTCTGTTATCATATTGTACCAATTAACCGTGATGACTATGTACGATGCGGAGGGCTTGAGCTGAGCTGAGCCTTGAGAGCTTATGTAACGAGGAAAACGGCGAAGGAGAAAACGAAAGAGTGCCAACTGTAGGAAGCCCTCTGGGAACGATCCTCCTCTCTCATCTGTTTATCCTTCCTCATCTTCTGTTTCTGTCTCTTCATCTTGTTCTGTCCAGCAGCTCTCTCTGCAAACACGCCGTTCGAGCATCTCACCGCTCCACTCAAAAATCTGCCTTTTTTTTTTCCCCATCCATGATGCATTTCTCAACACCAAAGCTCTGTGTAGCAAAGCGTCAAACTTTGTCGACCAAACACTGCCACTCTATTGTCAAGAAAATCAGAAGGGCTGAATTTGGGAGTTTTGACTCGCCTCCTTTTTCATTTTTTTTCCCCCTCTGCACCTTGCCTTGTTTTTGTGGCACTTGTTTTTCTTCATCTGTCTGTTACGTAAAGGCAGACAGAAGTGGAGCAAGCTTCAAAGTGAATGGCAAAGCTGCCTTTTCCCTACTCACTTCCCTCTTCATGCATGTCGTTCCAGTGCCAATGCCATCCCCCCCAGTCCTCATTATTTATTCGAACTTCTCCAATCTGTTCCTATTACTGTAAATTCACTGCAGCCTTTTTCCGGGCTTCTGATTCTTACTGATTGCATTGCAGGCAGATAACCTCTTATGCTTCGAGGTGGCAGTTTTTTGGAACGTGAAAAACCTCAAGCAGGAAATGGATCTCATTATTTCTGCCTCTTCCTCCTATCTGCCTTTGTTGTATCAAAAAGAGCGAAGCCGTGATGAGAAGGGCGCGCCGTCCCTTTGATTACCTGTCAGTGGACCCCAACATCAGATGCAGACGAGGTAAAAGCTACCATTACCTAAATCACTTCTCTTTAAAGACATCGCCCTCGCTTTAAAGGGAAGAATACCTTACCGGTGACTGATTCAACGAGAGTGCCCCGAGCAAACTGGATAATGGCAGGGATATTAATAACACACACAAACACACACACACATACTGTACGTGCATACACAAAGCGCTTGACAGACAAGACTGAATATACAGCTTGACAGACGTCATCAAGTTAAGTAAGCTCAAGATAAGAGGACAAGACTGGTGAACTCAATGGGGGCGTGGCTCTTGGCCCGAACAGAAAACCGGTCAGGTTTATGTTTCTGGCTACTTAGGGCCACGATGGACATGGCCTAGCAACAAGATCCAGAGGCATCTCGGGCATGTTAATGCCTTTTTTTTTCCCAAAGTCCAATTTAAATCGGTTTTACTTGCCTCTGTTATTTTCTTGATATTGACCTGGGGCGGGTGGTAATGGGACACTGTGGGAGATTTGCATCTCATTACGAATTTGCTAATAGTTCACAAGAACATATGACTTTCATACTACCTGACTTAAATTAAAGGTAGACTCTACCCTGGATTTGTCAACAGTCAATCACAGAGGTGTTCTGAATATGGTATAGAGAAGGATTTGACAATGTGATAGCTGCTCTAAAGTTTTTTTTTTGTTTGTTTTTGCCATGCGCATACATATAATTAAACCTCTGCATTTGACCCATCACAGTAAACACACACTGTTCGTGTCACTGATTGGAGCAGATAGCTGCCGAAGCGCCCGATGAACAGTTAGGGGTATTGGTGACCTGCTCAAGGACACTGCAGCCGTGTGTCCAGGGGAGATGGTCTTGAACCAGGGTCACCTCTGTGTCAGGTGATGAGGATCTCAGGCAGATTAGGCGCAAAGGCGGGCTCCCTCTACATCTACTGTGCCTGCTGTCATCTATGTGAATCACTCCACTACCAACTGCATGACAGAACTGTGAATGGAACGGAATCAGTAATCTAACAAATTACTTCAGGCAGGAAGTGTTTGAAATAGTTATTTTTTTGCCCTTTGCTGCATATATGCTTGACATTCTGCCTAGTAGAAAGTTGTCACCAAAGTTGCTTTGTGCCACCTTTTCTAAGAGTCATCTTTTTCTCCGGGAAGGCCAACGACGACATTAATTGGGAAGTGGGGTGAGCAGCCAGTCAGACGGCTCTTTCGCAGTGACAGCGTCTGCCACCGATTCGGGCGCTGAATCGGCTCAACGGTTCCTGATAAGGTCTATTAGAAGCAGACATGCTGGATGGGCCTGTAAAACTACGGCCACTAAAAGACAGTGGCTGACAGTTCAGCGACAGGCGGCTGCCTCGGGGAACAAATAGGCTTTTGTGAATGAAGGCTCAAGCACTCCATTCTTCTTCATTTCCTTGCCCGGCTAACATCAAGTGACCGCTAAACAATCGTCTGTATGTGACGCACAGTGGTGTGTTGTGTCTGTCTTGTATGTTTCGGTGCATCTCGGCATCAACCCCCACCCATAATCACTCCTCCCTCTCCCTCCCGTCAGCCCTGTGCGGCGTCGCTCTCGCTTCATTTATTACGCCACAGCCTTCTCCCGCGCTGGGCACAGGACTCTGTGAAAAATGACGACCACTCACACGCTTAAACATTTCGCTTTGTTCTGCTGACACACTAGTTACCGTGCCGGGCACCACGGGTCACCGAGCAGCTGAGGCACTGGGGGGTTGCAAGCAACTTGAATGATAACACCAAAGAATTGTGCACATCAACGTGACCTTTAAAGCTTTTTACACAGTGGTGTTGCATAGGTAATAAAAGTTCGAGGAAAATATTACGCACCTTAACCGAATATAGAACACATTTTTTTTTAATGAAACCATTATACCTTTGTGAGTTTTATTTTTCACTCCGCTAGACTTTTTCAAGACAATCTTTATTATGACGGACCAAAAACAATGGAAATATTTGCATCTCCAACCATGCATCCATTCTCAACACCGCTTATCCTGTATCCCAGCTGACTTTGGACGGAACGTGGACTACAGCCTGAACTGGTCGCCAGCCAGTCACAGGGCACATATACGGAGAAACAACAATTCACACCGTCATAGAGTGGGAACCGATACCACGCTGTCTGCACACAAGTCAGGTGAGTGTAGCACCACACCATCAGCGACATGCATCTCTATCACGATATTGCTTTTGGGGGAGAAGAACTAACATTTGTACCGTCTTTTTGACATACAGTATTTAACATTTATTCACCACTGCCCTCAAGTGGGATACACCTGTATCACACTGTTTCACAGCATCCCGCAAACAGACAATGGTGTGTCGGACAAATACTTGTCTGACCGTGACAACTGCCCTGAAAGTGTCCAACTTCACAATCACATCACTACATCGTGAAATCCCTGAGACACAGGAGTCCGAATGGAAAATATCGGCTTTTGCAGAGAGTGTAATAAGATTTAAGTAACAATAACATAGACGACAATGATACTGAGATCTGAGGAGTTTCGATTTTGCACTGCATTTGCGCTATTTTTCACTCTATGCGCTCAGCAGATAATCTCATTGATGACTATACAAAATAGCAGTAAATTTACATCTAATTAAAACATTAATATTTTAATGATTAAACTAACATTCATCTGTATTCTCAGAGGTCCCACACTGCACCACTATAAGAAAAATTGCATACACATTCAAAATGAGGCCAACCATTGAAAAAGGCAACAAAGTCAACCTAAACCGTGGTGCCAGTAACGCCTTATCAGTCTCTCACAGCAGCAGAGCATTGAAAAACACAACATAACTGTCAGTTCTGCCTCTACTTTTGCACTTATATTTACATTGTTCTGCAATTTCGCTTTCCCCAAACTAATTGTGCCTGTGACAAATGTTAAAAGTTCAAATGTTCCACTTCCAAGAAATGTGTTTTGCTTTGTCTTGCTTTGGTGGCTATTTTGGAAAAAGTGCCATCTTAAGAAACAACACCAGACGTTAGACCAAGTTCCCCTTTTTCAACTTCTACGGCAGTCAAGAATATTTGGAAATAAAATGTGTTTAGTGGAATTATGATGCAAATTTCCTTAATTATGCATTACTCATTCATTAATTGTCTTACACTTATACAAGGTCAGCTCGTAGGGCAGCATTTTATGCAGGGAAGTCCATACTTCCCACCAATTCCATACTTTACTGTACCTAGCTCTTACTGGGGGATCACTAGCTATTCCCAAGCCATCAGAGACACATAGCCTCTCCAGCGTTTCCCGGGTCATCCCCGGGGCCTCCTCCTATTGGAATGTGTCCTTTACACCTCACCAGGGAGGCGTCCATGTAGTATCCGAACAAGTAGCCCAAGCCACCTCATCTGGCTCCTCTCAATGCGGAGGAGTAGCAGCTTGACTCTGAGCCTGGACACCGTGTGGAGGAATTTCATTTGGTCCACTTGTATCCGGGATTTTATTCTTTCAGTGACTATCCACAACTCGTGATCATAGGTCAGCCTTTTGGTTGAGCTCCTTTCTCACCATTATGGACCGTGACAGGATCTGCATCACTGCAGCCGCTGCACCAATCTGCCTATCGATCTCCTGCTGCAACCACAACACACACACACACCAAGATAATTGAACTCCTCCACTTGGAGCAGGTTCTCATTCCCGACCTGAAGATTGCACGCCACCCTTCTCCGACTGAGTACAATGGTCTCAGATTTGGAGGTGCTGATTCTCATCCCAAGCCTTTCACACTTGGCTGGGAACTACTCCAGTGAGAGTTAAAAATAGCGGCTTGAAGCACAACAACAACAACAACAACAAAAAAAAACACATCATTGGCAAAAAGCAGAGACGCAATACCAGAGCTGGGCACTTGACCCTTTTTGCCGGTCAGTTCCCTGCCATCCGGCCGCGATCTGAGTTGCCTTCCAGCCTCATAGAAATTGTCGAGTTGAAACTTTTTCTGACATGAGATTCGGCCAGACGTTTCCATGAGAACCACACAACACATTTAGCCAGGTGTGTATCTTCCCCCACCATCAGAGCCAACACACCACCAGGTGGTGGTCAGTTGACGGCTCCGCCCCCTCTCTTCAGCAGAGTATCCAAGACCTGTGGCCGCAAGTCTGTTGACATGCTCACATAGTCGATCATCGAACTGCGGCCTAGGGTGTCCGAGTACCAGTTGCACCCTTAAAGGCACTACACTAACAGTCTATGTTGCCAAAACGCAGATCACGAACACCTCCGTGAATGCGAGTGAGCTGAATGGAAAGCCGTCACATATAAAGCGAATTGTTCTTATTAAATTAGATGGCCGTTACCATGGAAAGGTACACATGAAGACTGATATTTATTTATTTAATTTGAGCAGAGAGTATTTAACCTGAGGCATGTTCCACCTTCTTTGTGCAGTCTGACAGACGGACAGAGCTGGAGCGCCTTTGCTGTGTGTACCGGTAGGGGTATTAAAACATTCACTTGTGCTATGCGACCGGGTGGAATTTTTACCAGCACATAGTGAAAAAAGAAAATGGAAGAATTTGCGACCATAATGGTCACAATGTTGAGCCCTGGCCTTATGTTTGAAGATGGTGTTCATTATGGACAATCCATGACGAGCACAGAAGTCCATTAAAACAATCCTGCTCGGGTTCTGACGGGGAGGGCCGTTCCAGTTTGATGATGGAAACGCTTTGAACTAATTACTTCTAATTCTATTATTTTCTAAGGGACAAATTGAAGGTCAGGTTGTCTTTGACTTTCCATTATATGCGAAATGACAAGAGAGTGAAACTGATGTGCTGCCAAAAAAAAAAAAAATGATTGAGATGGTCTACCAGATATATGGGAGAAGTGGACCAAAGAATGTGTGTGTATGTGGGCAGATAGAGAGCATAAAAGTGACAAGAGGCAATTCGGAGACGTGACTGTGGGATGACCCCCGTGTAACTCTGCAGAGCAATGTCCATTTCAATTTCACCTACTCGCCGGGGCTAGGTGACATGTCACAGCTGTGCTCAGTACACAACACTGTCACACTATCGAAGAGGGGACAAGAGGGCCGGGAAAAGGTTGGACGGTGAACTGTGGGAGAACTGAGGATGGAAGATGGCGGTCTGCAAATTCAACGCTCTTTGAGAAGCCATCTGATCTTTGGTGCAATGTTCTGCGGAGGTTTCTGTACGAGCTGATGAGGATGAGCACTGTATGAAGAGATTTGCGTGGGAAGAATTTTGCGAATTTCCAATGAATGTAGAGGACATCGACAGCTCAAGATAAGTGCATTTCATGTCAGCAACATTATCATTTCCTACTCAGTGGCGGTCCGATGGGACTCTTTCCTGTCAATGATTCGTGAGCCCCACCTGAAGTGAACAAAAATTATAAAAAATATTTTTGCTTTTGTATTATTTGGTCTTATACATGCGTTCCAGTTTCTTCTAGGAACCCTGAGGAATATGATATGACCAACCAGCCTTACACTCAGATGTTGTCCTGCCATTGATAGAACCTCGAAAGATGGAAAATTGACAGGTGGATTTGCCCCCTGCATCCCTCACTTCATATCAGCGCTGTTGAAAGAGAACAACCTCACAAGAAAAAGGTGGAAAATGAAGGCTTTTACATATAAAGTAAAGCATGTTCTATCTAATACACACCAGTTTCAGAACTGCTTCAAGTACAAAAAAATACAAGTGCCGAATTCCTTTCAGTGAATGGAGACATAAGCAAATACATACAGTTACCATTTATGTGTCTTATTTACTGTTTTTCTAATTTCACAGCAGGGCCCAAACGAGCAATAAATGGTGAATCCGAACAAGCTGAATTGCAATTTAAAAATGTTTATTAAGGATATTAGTGTTGCTTGGAAATCGCTTTGGAAAACTTGGAACAGGAAAACAGTCAACACATTGCACATTGGAGTGTGGGAATGAGTGCCAAGGTTGACATAAACATTAACCTTCCTGTGCTCACAGCCAATCCGTAGATTTGCTCCGATCTATTTTGGCTACACAAGCAAATCTGCTAATTGCTGCCTGATTGAAATGAAAAATGTGCGTCCTCGGCACTGGCTTTCCGACAAGACGCTCGCAGCATTGTGGGTGTGACTAAGATGGAGATGATAAAGATAGATGGGAGCAACGCGAGGGAAATCAGCCATCTTGCGAGTTGCAGTGCTCCTGCAGATGGCTAACACATAAGCGCAGAGATGTTTGTCGCCTCTCAGTTGTGTCCCGCTCTGTGAAATAATGGAGTTTCATGACTTTCCACTCCAATGCGTCCATCTGTTTGCTTTGGGGGACAGTGAAGTCCTCAATCAGTTACAATTATCACACAGTTTGCGACGACTGCGCCGCGAGCGTGTATGACCCAAGCAGTGCTGAGACTCACGCTAAAATCAGCGTGTATGAGTCGAATCCCTCTCGAGAGCCAATGACAAAGCATCCAACTGGAAGTAACAGTGAAACCTCAACTCTCGAATGCCTCAACCAACGCTTAGAACATTTAATTTTTGGGGAGAATATGCCAAGTCATAACCACGGTCACAATACTCGATGTCATCTTAAGATGCCAGTCTGCCTGCGCACCCAAGTGGGCTGCACACAGAGACTGGACGGAAATGATATTAATTAACATCAATCTGAAATTTGTTGTCTTTTTTTTTTTTTTTAAATAGTGCACCTGGTTGTGTCTCTGTACACTCGTTTCGGTCACGTGCTACTAAAAAGTAAGCCCTCCGGCTAACAATTCTGAATAAAACAACAAATGCCTTTAGAGAGCGCCTTCAAAAAGAGGAAAAGGCCAAATGATGAAATAAAAGTAGAAGAGACTACAACCCCCCACCTAAAGAAAAAAGCTGCACCAGAGAGACAATATCAGCAGTCCTACTCAAAATCCAGGTTTTTGTCTTGTGGTGATTGTCATGCACCAAGCCCGCTCTGCATAATATGTGGTGACAGGCTCCTAAGTGAGACAATGAAGCCTTCAGAATTGCCAAACAAGAACTGAATATCTTACTTGTATTTGCAAAATTCTAATTTTGGCAAGTGGGGATTTCTGAAATGACGCTGACACGAAAAAAAATACAAAGTAAGATGGACATACAGCATGTAACAAAATCCAATACTTATTGTGTGATAATACATTGTTTGACTTATTTTACAAATTTTGCGACTGGACTCTGGAACAAATTATTCCAAATCTAATGATTCACATTTCCTTCCTCTCTCTTCATTTATGTTAGTTATGATAAGTAGTAGGTTTCCATAATCCATGAGACTGATGCCTCATACTAAAAAGTGCCTTTTCTCATTTTTGACCATTCTTGGTCACGCTAGTTAGATTAGTCGTCCATCACCTTGCAATACATCTCAACGCTCAATTGCGATGACATTGTCTAAAGCCAGCTAGTAGCGATCGGGCCTTTTTTTGAGAATGGCAATGACTGCAGCAACATACAAGATGAAAATGGCTTTCCGTGTTTCCTGACAGGGTTGCCTATTCATCTTCCTGTGCGCTGCACACGTTTTACTGCCCATCCAAGAGATCCCATCACCTTCCCACTTCATCTCCCTCCATGTCCAACTTAAAAATCCTCGAGGGCTGGCCTCCATCAGTGTGCATTCTGGCCACCGTAAATCTGCCGCAGCACCTCCATAAAGCTGCCCGGAGCGTGACTCGACAAATATTAAGGAAGTGGGGATGAAATAAACAAAAAATAAATACGAGCGCGTGAGACAACTTGCATGCAGACAAAGAGCTTCGCTGTCAAGTATTTACGTGGTGTGGGACACACCGCAGGGAGTCGGAGGGGGATCAGTGTATGATTTTTTCTGCTGGATTTAACCAAAATAGCCCCCAGTGATGTCATCAGTGAGATTTGGGGTTCAGAATAAGAAGCGGCTCCACTTGACTTGACTTATGAAAAGAGCAGGCACACTACTTTGCGCACCTATCATGTCAGTCTATCAGAAGACACATTACGCAAATATTAAAAAGAAATTCCACCATGCAGCATGTGAATTCACCGAGCACTGTCTGACTATGTCAGGTCATCTGATTCTGGAATAAGGATCGCAGAACTTTGCAATTCCATCAAGCGGGACTTCCATCACTTGACTCCAGATGGCCGTGGACTAAAAACAAAAGTGTAATGGGACAGTCAGAGGAGTTCAAGTACCTCTTGGTGGAACTTTGCTGCCGCATTGCTCACGTCTATTGTTCTCATTCTCTCTCTCGGAGCCTCCAAGGCCAGCACGGGATGCTAAATCACCCCGAACAGACGCAGACAAGGACAAGCTAGAACCAAACTGCTGCCAGGACTGCGGCCAAAAGCCCGGCACTGACCGATGGCCGACCATTTGTACTGTTGCGCACACAAAAATACACAGCTGAGCGCACACACGGCGCACTGGATCAGGTGCAGAAACCCAATGTAGGGGTGGTTATCATGTACATTCGCCCCACTGTTATGTCACCGTGAGGCAAAAGTGATAAAAAAAAAAAAGAAAACAAAATAAAAACCAGCTTGCTCAGAGAGACATCTTTCAAACACAGACAGATAACTAAAGATCTACATGGTTGTGTCATTTCACACTCCAGAGAGCCAACTACGGTATTTGCATACAAGCCATTAATAAAGTCAATTTTCCATCTGTCCCCTGTATCATTTTGCATCACATTAGCGGTTGAGTTCATTTTATACGTGCGTGACGAAGTTAAAATACGAGGACAACTAGCGTAACGTAAAAAAACAAAACAAACAACCGTGTTTGACAGTTGCTTTCTGCAACAACATATTTCCACAGCATCTCCGTGCAAACAATACAAACAGCAGAAGGGCCCCGGCATTGTGCAACCTGTTCATGTATGGCTGTGCTGACATGCGAGGCGGAGCTTGTCAGTTTATCAACGGCATCAATTTTTCACTCTTGATCAGCCAACTGTGCACCCGGCTACCTGCTCTGCGTTGGCGGCGTGAGGTGGGAGACAAAAAGCTTAACTCGCTGTGAATCATTGCGCTGTCTTTGTCTAGACCCCCACCCTCCCTATCTGCCACTCATCGGCTTTCCAGACCTCTCCATCTCTTGTGATGAGTCTCGCCATGACAGACACCATCACCAACGAGGCTCGCACCATGTGCCGGGCAGCATGGGCTCATGTTTTGACCCCCGAATCAAGAAGAAGACAAACAACGGCGATTGGCAGCGGCCGCCTCTCCATGTGGCAAACTGGCGTACTTAACCACGTGCCATAGGGGCTCACCATTGTTGACAAAATAGCCCAGGGGGTCATGGCACTCATCGCATCAGAGATGGGGAGTTCTTTAAATTGCTATTTTTTTTAACCAATTGCGAAATTAATTGATTCGTATATCATGTTCTGCATGTTCTCCCCTTGCCAGTGTGGGTTTTCTCCGGGTATTCAGTTTACTTCCACATTCCAAAGCCATGCCTAAACATACATCCTGTTTGGGGCATTTGATGACTTTTTAGGTGCTGTCTGGCCTCATGGTATGGAAGTGCAAACAAAAGGATCAAGAGGAGCGTTCAACGTCATTTTCAAAAGAACCAAGATTTTTATTGATCATTTACGGATCAAACACCTGCTGTGAAATTTGACCTTTACGTCCTTGTTAAAGAAAAGCAAGTTCTCCAAAGGTTCTGAAACAGTGGGTCAAAAGTTTAGTATGTCAAATTAATTTGATGTGTAAATGTTACACAATATTGCATTTCAATTCTTCCTAAAGTTTCCCCAAAAGGCATATTTCATTAAATTTTGTCACTGATTGATATCCACTAATCAGAATAATACCTGAAGTGCTATCACAGCCGAAGTTGCATTTGTCTTCCTTTGACGGAAATAAGTGACCGTGCCTCTGCGAGTTGCAGCCCAGAACTACACTCTATTTGGCCCCACTTGCTTAACAACAACAACAACAACAACATCAACAATCAATTTCACACTGCATGAGCGAGCAATTGTAACGCCTATCCCTAGAAAACATCGGCGCACTTCTTTTACAATCAAATACAGATGTCACCCATCATCGACAAGTATGTTGGAGAGGATTTATGAAGTCTGTTGGGTGTCACGTGAGAGCGGCACGGATACTAATACCAGTGGAACAAATCTTACCTAGCTGCAGCTCCATGCTGCTAATCTTGTTTTCCAAGGGGAACAGGATCTTGGGCGGCTTGTCGGTCAAAGGGGCTGAAAAGTACAGGAGACATGTTTTAACATCATGAAGGGGAAAAAAAAAATGGAAAGAAAATGGAAAATCGTTTTCACAGGATTTGTATTCAACATTTGTCCTGCCGACATTTGCAAGGGCTTTCCAATTGATCTTATCAGCTCTTTTTCATTTTCTATACTTCTTATCATTTTCCGAGCCATGACAAGGCTCTCCCAGTTGACTTTAGGGGAAAAGCAGACCACAGTCTCAGCTGATCACTAGACAATTGCAAGGCAATTTTCAAATGGCATGGCGAGGTGACCAACTGCACTCATATTTTGTTTGCTCTTGTCGGACCGCACCAGAATTCTGTGGAAATTACCAAACCAACTGCAGTGACAAAGATGGTCGACATGCTTTCGTGTTCAAATGCTTGTTCACCTACAGATTTCTGTTTGGTAGATTTTAGGCTTTCAGGCTGAAGGTTTTGGCCAGTGGACGTTTTCAAAACTCTTTAGATGGTTATAACTTGCAGTGTTACTAATTCTGCTTTTTTACAACCTAAAAAAGAAAAAAAAAACTTGGTATATACATGCTTTTAGGCTTAAATTAAAAACTCGCTAAATATAAGAAGAGCAAATTTTTTGGGTCATTTTTGCACAATTACCTTTTCCCTTTGTAGCATCACAAAGTATGCTACATTTTCAAGCTTCTGGAAACAAACTACGGATAGATCATTAAGATGGTTGAGCCTAGTGTCAATTTTCATTTTTTTTTTTTTAAATAGGTTTTACTTTGTACAAAATCCTTTTAAGATGCCCTTGCGAAAAACGCTTCTAATGTGTTGTGCATCTCGCAACAAAATGCAAAAACGGACATCATGGGCCTTGGAAATGATGCTAATAGTGCGAAAGCTCGCCTCAAGAGCGGCTGCATCCTCCGGGAAATGTTGACAACATGGAGCCGTTTCACTGTTGTTCAAAGCAATTGTGTGTTCCGCGAGGAAGGTCGCGCTCTTAAAGGGGCGGGATGTTAAAAGAACACGAAGGGCTTTCGTTGTATCTACAAGACTGAGCAGTTAAGAAGCGAACAAAATGAGGTCACATCTACAATATGTTTAAATGCCGTGTTAGCATCACTTTCCTACTCAGTAGACAGAGCAACATTTTTATTCTGCTATATTGCTTCGAGTACACACACATTTGCACTTTAGCGATAAAAAAGAGAAGCCTGTATTGAATAAAACAGACGACTCCCGGCAGCATACTTTTCAGGCACATCTAATTATGAAGCGGTGGATTTGCAACGGCAGCGTTTTTAGGCCTTTTTTCCTCCCTCCCCAAATAAAGATGCTTCCGCTGAGTGTCCTCACAAGCTCTCTTCTCCGGACTTATTACCAGACCTCTCTAACAAGCCCTTTGAAAACTCAGCTCTTTTAGGAAGAAGTCGACAAAGCAGTGTTTGGGAAAAAAAAAATGACAACACATGGTCTGTAGGCGGAGAAAATGATCAGTTAAAGACTTTTCCGTGCATCTGGATAAAACAAAAAAATCATTTTTTTTTTTTTTTGCACGTTGGTTTGTAAATAACGACCGTGGAGTCAGGTGACGTAAACGAGAGGGGCGACCAAAGGCTCTTTAGCACAACTCTTTGCACCGTTAATAGGTAATCAGACAGTATAAAGATACAGTTTTAATGACACATCAAAGCGGTTTACATCATTACGCAACGTGTTATCCTACAGCTAATTAATGCGCTGGGCAAACAAATGAGGACAAGCTGTTGAGTGGATAGGAAAGGGGGAGGGCGAGTGACCGCTTCAGTAAATAGATGCTATCATGCACAATTGTCAACAAAATAATCTCAAGATATTTATCTGGCATAATAGTTGGTTAGTCGATGTCAAAGTGATTGTTGGTTAATCACATTTTGAAGCAATTCAATAAGAATTGTCTGCAACAACGAGAGTTGTTGATTTAGTCTCAATTATTTTGTTTTATGATCAGGAATGGGTATGATGATTGATTAATGGAGGTGTGAAATTGTTGATGAATTGCAATCGAAGCAATTGAAGGCTTACTGCGCTTAAAGCGGAGTGCATACACTTGTCCTCGTCAACCTGTGAAAATATAAAAGAGTTCTGCGTAATATTTTAGATTGAACGTGAGCTCATATAAACCATGATCACCTCCATAAAATAAAAATAAAAATGTGCCAGTCGCCTCTCCACTTACACAGGCTGACGCGATCAAGAGCATGAATACCCGCACAAACACGGGTGGCAACTGGTTGGAGTATTTGGTCATTTAGCTACGTTCAACTTTTGTTAAGCCTCAAGAGAGTCTCTTTCTCCAACTGGCTGTCAAACTGCTCCCTGCATAGCGTGAAGTACAGCTCCAAGCGGTCTTAATGGAGCTGTGGCTCTCAGAGGAGCCAAAACTATAAAAAGATCTGCTTTGCCATTACAATCAAATGAACTCATTCCCTTTTTATAGCTGCTCATCTTCCCCTTTTAATTATTATAAACAAAGCCAGGATTTCTTATTGAAACATTGACAAATCCGAGCTTCACACCCAAAACAGTGTGAACATTTTAAATTGTTTGTGTTCCCTTTTCAAACACGATATAACAATATATTGAGCGACTTTCATGAGCAAAAAAAATAACTTTGTTTCTTGCTTGTTAAAGCAGTTAATGTGAAAAAGTACATGGGATGGCGTTTTTATATTTTTTGTATTTACAAGAAGTGTTGCACTGTTTTTGTTGCATATACCTGCAATTTTCAGTGCTTTAAATTTGTTTTATAAATTGTGATAATATCATCATTTGGGGTCATTTTGATCACGATAATGATGGGAATTGTCCATGCAATTTCATTTTCAAATTCACTTCCAATTACCTATTCAAATACTTGTATATGTAGTGGCAGTAATAACCGAGTTTTCCTTGCTGCGAACGAAGCAGAATGTAATTCGCACAAGGTGACACAAACTATCTCTGCGACATCTTAAACACAGTGACTATGGTGCTGATTGCGATCCTATCGGGATGAAGGAAGTTGGCATAAATGGAGCGATAAATGAGGTAGTCACTGCTATGAAAACTGTTGAAAAAAAGGTCTTTATGGGGATTTTTAATCACAAACCCTGAGATATGGCACTGTGGGTTGTCTTTAAATGCAATGTACAGTAGCTCCGTGTGTGCAGGCATCCATGTAGGTATGCTAAAAACAGAGCAGGACTCTGTAACTATAAACGGTATGATCAATCATCCACAATTCCATTAGCGCGCAGTGGCGGAAAAGTGCTGTGGACTTTCTGGCTGAATTTTTCTGAATGGCCGACGAGAGGAAAACTGCAAATTAATGAAAGCATGTAGAGTTTTAGATTTTCCCGCACATTAGATTTGCATTAGGGTCAACTTTTTGCTTTGGCAGGGTTAAATCGGGAGTGGTCAACCTAAAACCTGTGAAGACCTGTGCTGAAACCTTGCAAATAAACAAAATAAACTAAATTACGATAAAATGAAATGACAAAGCAATGAGGGAAAAGTGACCAATGTAAATTCAAACACACTAATATCAGTGTATAAAACCCCGGTCAAAAAATGAAAACAGATAAAACACACAAACGGAAACAGAGTAAAAACACACAAACAAAATGACACCAAATTAATTTTACAAATGGGAGTTCTGCTGAGACAGAAATTAGAGTTCTAATTTGGGTCAGTCAGTGAAAGTGATGTGCGAAGGGGGTTTAACAGTCAGTTGCCGTGTGGGATGAGGCTACTGCAGAAGCTGGTGGTTCTGCACAGGATATTGCAGAACCTCTTGCCAGAGGCCAGCAGGTTGAACAGTCCATGGAGTGGGAGTGTTGGATCCCTTGTGATCACTGTGCTCTGGCCATAAAATGTTTGTCAGCAATATGCTTCAAGGGAGAGTTTGCAGTTTTGAAACTGCAAGCAAGATTTGAATGTCGTCTCACTTGAGTAAACGCACATACCCCACCAATGTGTTTCTGACTAAAGCCACGCCCCTCACTATCGTGAACTTGCACAAAACATGATATTAGCCATGGCTGCTGCATTCCTAGTATGAGTTATTCATGTTTCTGGCATGGCACATGCCACATCTCTACACAGAAGCGGGTGAGCCTCAAAGATGGTAATTTCACAGATGAACACAGGTCGTCAGATCTGCGAGAGGGAGGGCTGCGTCCATTTGAGAGTGATAAAAGCCAAGTTCAATCATGGCCATTCAAAGTGGCTTCTTTCATTCCCTTTCAATGTGGCACATATTTCTGAATGAAACACTCCCGACATCCACCACACATGTCCGTGGAACGCAGACATTCACCAAAATCGCGTTAGACCAGGTGCGCCAGTATTTACACATGGTCTGAGCAGGTGTAAGTTGACTTTCGGCCACCAAATTGTCACTCTACTGAGGACATCTCTAAGGATACGGGGAAGAAAAGTCCCAAATATTTCTCAGTGGTGCTCATCACTGTCAGGAGAGCTTTTCGGTCAATGGATTTGCATCCAGTATATCAAACAGAAATGCATCTGGTCAGCACCGTATTGATGTTTTTTTATTTATTTATTTTTTTTTTTAAGTGGTGAGGTGTGAAGTTGGAGGTGTGCTTTTCTCAGCCAATGCAAGTGTAGTCACTATTGTCCTTTCTTCACAACGGCAGCGGTTTTCTCTGAAGTGCAACTCAAGAACTTCAGGCTGCTAACTGTCACCACAGCTGTGTGTAATGTGGTGTGATGTGTAAAATTGTCCTTCTGAAGTCCACAATCCTCTCTTTTATCTTGTTGACAATGAGGACCAGGCTGTTAAAGCCGCGCCACTCCACGGTGTCTGCATACTTAAAAATGTACTTTACACTGGTTCTGGCTCGACAGCCATGGGATATCAGGGTAACGGGCTCAACAAGCATCCCTGAGGTCATGATTGAGATTTTTTTTCTTTACTCGCACATAATGCAACTCTTTACAGGGTGATGGAGCCGCTTTGTCATGGATTCTTCGCCACATTTATCTGGTGTTTGTGGGTTCACAGGAAAAAACTTGGAAGTTCTGGGCTGTGGGTTCTTTTTCAACCCTGATGGCTCGGTTCAGATTAGCTCGAGATGACCTGAATGAAATGAATCTGTTTTTGTCCAGGTTCCGTTTTTGTCTTGTCCATGTCATGTTTATGTTTTGCTTTGTCCAGCTGGATGTCCCGCGCTTCGTTCCGGGTCATGTCGTCACTGGCTGGAGAGACGCACCCACCAGCCACGGACCTGTAACTCGTCACGCTTATGATTACGGACTACTTAAGGCGTCGGATTATTCCTATTGCTCATGCTCCCCGTTGCGAATTGCTAAACGTCTTGTTTTTTCTTCCCGTGATTTATGTTGGTTGTTCATCCGTAAGTAATTTCCTTGTTTATAGTTATTTATCTCGCTTGTGCTTTTCTCGTGAATTGGGATTCCTTGTCCTTCTGAGTCAAGCGATTTTTGTTCCATTTTTGCTCCTTGCCTTTTGGCAAGCATTTTTTGTTCGGATCGTTATTTTCCTGGTGTGCTTTCCACTAGCGTCATTTGTTGCGCCTGATTTAATTATATTGTAAAATAAATATTGTTGTGGAATTGATTTTATGTGTCAGCGTTTTAAAGGATCCTGATCTTTTCCAGTTATTCTGGAAAAAACTAACAGTTTTATATATTGGCACGCTTTTCTTTACAGGCTGTCAGGCAGAGAGAAGCTCTCCCAGGAGCGAGCATACCAATGGACACGGGTGCGTCGGGCATAATACTTATGCAGTCACAGTGCAGCTGACGTTCACAGCCTCACAGGGCTGTGTGGTCCTTTACTAGGAAATTGCTCCTCTTGCCTCTTTTCAATCAGCATTGAGCCAAAGATCCTGTGAAGGCTGCTAAACTCCACTGGAGAAGCGTCATTCCGCCTCAACAGGCAGCCACAATTGTGGCCAGTTACTCCTGTCAGCTACTTCTACTACGCGACTGGTGATGTCATTGGCAAAAATAACCCCAGAGTATATAGAAAGCCACATGCAACTTTTCCGGCCAATTTTGTAGAGTGGGGAAAATTCAGTTACTGTCCTTACATTTGCACAAGTAGATTTTTTTTCAGGTTTCTGTACTTTGACTATAGTTTTACTCTCTACCTATTTGTACTTTTACTCCTTACTTTGTCAAAATACATGCGCTAAACTTTCCAACTAGCATGGATGACAACATGATGAAAAAAGATGTAAATGGAGAGGGTTAAGGTCAACGGCAATTTCACAAAAAGTCAGCATCAATTAAGTGTCATCTTAAGTCAGGCTTCAATAGGGCGCAAAAAGCAAATCACCCCCCGCTCCCCCCCCCCCCCCCCCCCACACACACACACATTATGCATCCATTATGCAGTGTTTCTCATTGAAAAGGCAGCCACGGTGAGTCTTAATGAGTTTATTTACACACTCTGCTAGGATTATATTTAAGGCAGGTTGATGGAATGCAGTAAGTGCGCGCAATAAGAGGTACAATTAAGCAGTCGGCAGATGTGAGGAGGGTTTGAAATTAACACACAGCCGGCAGTTTTGCAGAACAATGGGACGCTTAAATGGAGCACTCAAGTAATTCATCCTGATATTAAATGGCCATTTTACATGGGGGTGGGGGGGGGAACTAGTGGCCGGCACCAACTACGACAACAAGCTCTCATTCTTAGCGACGTCAGATGTGCTTTTTTTTTAAATTTTTTTTTTTAAATCTTTTTCAATGGCAATCAATCAAATGCTCAAAACCTGGCAATGTGATTTAATTTTTAGGAAGCTACTCGATCTCGTTGTTGGGGTCACTTGCTGTTAAACAGAATTTGTGCAACACAATCATTTCTCCTCCAAAGCCAGATAAAATGGTAATGGAAATTGCTATAATCATAACGCAGTTTTTTGCCAGCTGTCCCAGAAAGGAAAGGAAAAAATGTTTTTTTATAAAGAACATTTATGATGGGAATCACTGATATGTGTAATTATGCATTTGCAGGCCAGCCTGGTCCCTGTCCACCTGCCGTTGTGCACAATTTGTCAACCGATTCAGCCCATTCTTCTATCAAAATGTTCCCCATCTCAAAAATGCGTACTTTTTTAAACCACATTTTATGTGAAAATTTTCCCTTAAGAATAGATTTATGAAAAATGATCCATAAGAATAGATTAGAAATGTACCTCTATCCTATAATTATATTTTTTTCCCTAATATTTTTACATTGATTTTAGATGGCACCCAGGATATTTCAGTAAAGGAAAACAATGGTAAAAAAAACCTAAAACTAAGATAAAATATTGAAAAACAAAAACTAATAGGAGATGCCCATTTTGCATTGCAAAGAATGCAAATTAACTAACATTATATATGCCACCTGGAGTGATTGCAACCAAGTATAGTATTCCCTTTTGCCTCAATTACTTCAAGATGAGATCATAATCAACAATCAATTCCAAACAAGTTACAAAAATCTTGATGATCATCGAGGCACTTATTAATAATTATTATGGCCATCCCTACTCGCAATGACAAAAACGTTACTGTAGTTAAACTACTGTGAAAAATGAAAGGACAGCAACAGTGGGATTGATTTGAATGAAACAAGTAATTACACGCACAAAGCCGGCATAGTAGCATACGAAATGGTTCTCTCGGCTCATTTGACACGCACAAATGCAGGCATCAGGCATCTTTGTGGGGGTTTGTGGGGGATCACAATACACATGAGGTGATAAAGTTACACCATTCCAGCCTTATAGTTGCATAGACGGTCATATATATATATATATATATATATATATATATATATATATGAATAATGTGAACGCTATATCAATATCGTATAAAATATTATAGCATTCAGCCCTACAACAAAGATAGTAGACTGCACCACAAGAGGGAAATGCGTTCAAACATTCTGAAGTATACTTGTGTGACCGTGTGTGTGTCTGAGTGTGCGTATTCATGCATGTAAATGTAATGTAATTTGGGAGTGGCGAAGAGCATGGAGAGGGAGACAAGAGTAGCAAGGTGTGAGGAAAAAAGCATCCACTCCACGTTCGTGGTTTGCTTGTGAAGGTGCATGAAAAGGAGCTCGTACGTGGGCAATGCTTGTGATGTTCAAGCGCGTTGGAGTCAATTGGAGGGTGTTATGGGATTTATGGCAAGCTTCCTGAAGGTTGCTTGGTTATGTGAAAAGAAAGGGGAAAAAATAGGGAGTACCTAAACACAAGAGAGAATAATAAGCCAGCGGACAACCAATACACAAGCCAACAATGGCCCTTGCGCCTCACTTTGAAGTGGTGCGCTTCCTTTTAGCGACCCTCAAAAAAAAATGAAGATGATACTAAATGCATTTATTAGGGAAGAGGGAAGTTTAGGCTTCCCTGCTCAAGCTGCTGCCCCCACGACCCGATCTCAGATCAGTGGAAACAACGGAAGCATTGAATGGATAAAAAAAAAAAAAAAACATTCTGTAGCTCACAAGCAAGCTAACATGCGACGATGAAAAAGATGGTAAGAAAGATGAGTGGCAAACGACTGAACACGGAGAGGAGAGATGTATCTTCAAGAGGAGATCCGTGCCAAGTACACATTGTTGCTTGTCGTCTGTGGACATTCAATGCTGCTGTTGCCTTGGAAACGCTTTGATAGATGGGCCATATTTTTCACCTGTCTCTAGATATTAGTATTCTCTGCTCTTATTCGGCTCAGTTGTGTCCCCTTGTCTGCCCCTCGTAGCGTTTGATCTCACTTCATCTCAAAGAATACCTTATTTTTTTCCCCTCGTTTTGCACTCACCCAAAAAGCACTGCCGGCTAACTTTTCACCCCTTTGTCCCTCTCCCCCCTCAGTAAACTTTGCTACTTCTTTTCTTAGCTTTTCTGCCTCTACACTCCAATCACGTTGTACTTTTACTTGGCCTTTATATGCGTGCGTCTTTCCAGGACGGTATTGCTGTGAACTTCTTCAAAAGGTTGCAAACGCCGTCCTTCCATTAAAGGCTCGGAGTGCACGTTATCAATAATGTACGGTGAAGTATTAACCATACTGACATCACGCATGCTCACGTTTCCCATCACATACACGAAGATTTCCCATCGCTTAAGCATATGCATGAAGACTGGATTCTCATTGCAGTTGGAAGTAACCAATTTCATAATAGTTTATTTTGAAGTGATCCATTTCAAAACACATCACATTCAATTGACTAAATACATTCAATTGATTGAAACAACAAACATTTGAACGGTATAATTTTCTTAGCCTGGCGGTTTAAAGTCACATAACCTCCGCATTATTTCACTGGCCATGATCTGTCGTAAATGTCTGTTCCCCTCTGATGTTGCATTTTTAAACATCGCTCTTACTCAGTAGTGTAGTTTTTTACAGTGGGGTTTCTGACTATCCATCTCAACTGCATTGGCAGATACCCGGGTCCTCGATTTACAATGGACTTTCGCTCCTGTGGCTACAACGTAACACCAAGAAAAAAATAAAAATCTAATGAAAAACTATCTGAGCTGCCAACCTATAAATGAAACTAAAGTGAATTATGAGTACTAATGCAGTCACGGCTTACCTTATTAAATAAAGGCATTATAATTTCGCTAATACTGATATACTTAAATCAATGTCAAACTTATGATATATATTTATTTAAAATTGACATTTGACAAGGATGACAGTGAAGACACAGCTGCTGTATAGTGTTGAGGCAATTGTTATTCTATGTGGAATAAAACTTTCGTTAACACACCGTTTTCGTTTGAGCATAATAACCTGACCATGAAGCTCCATGTTGTGTCACTGCCCTTGTTCCTCACAGATGACGAATCTATTAAGGTTAGCGGCGATCGGTGTGGGCATTAAATTGTTCGCTTTCGGCTGACGTCGGACTGCTCCGCTACATTCACTGCGCATGCGTTAGCACTTCACTAATGGAGTCGACTGGCGACCGGCGCGTCTGAACATGCAAAGGAAGGCCGGAGATGAGATCCAAACACCGCACCTCAAATTATGCACTATGTTTGATAAAATATGTTGTTTTCATTTACAAGTCTCCTGATTGTTTGTGACTATTTGCAAATTCAGCATACATTTCCCAAAGAAAATATGTTAATATTGTCTTTTTTAAGGATAATCAAATAGATGAGGTTTTAATTAAGGATCTGCAGACATCTGTTATAAAAGCAATATTATTAAATGTAGCATGTCGCATTTTAAATCCCGTCTAAACAGTGATGGACTGACAATCTCGGCCATTTCTGCTGAGCTCTTCACGTCAACTCCTCAATTAGCACACGTGTGCGGGGCTTTTGTGGTCATGCAATAGAGGAGGGAGAATCAATACGGAACACATGTAAAACAAGAGTGAAAGGGCCATAAAAATGTGTCCGCGGGCAATGATGGAGAATAAGCTCTCTGATTATCAGTTGCAGATCTATTGAAGTGGGCTTTTCAGAGGGATATCCATTGTGTCTCAGAGCAGGAGGATACGTCAAGGGGGTGAGCAAAAGCAGGTGGATCCACAGGATTAACACAGTCCTGGCACATTATTTGGAGATTTTGACTGAAAATCCAAAAAGGGACTCCTTTTCAGACAAACTCTCCTCAAGTGCCCGTCCACAAATTGGGCCAACGGTGTCAACATGCCACCCAAGGTGACTGACCTCGCATAGATTTTCATGTTTACATGAAATAAGTGAGGACCAAACAGAGCGACGTCCTGCAGAGGCTCACCTCAATGCCATCTGCTTCACTGGGTCGACATGATACGCTCTATAATGCACCTAATCCTTCACCCCCCCCACCCCACCTCACATCTGATCGTAACAGCAAAAACTATGAGACAAAATTATCTCTAAATATGAAACCTGACAATGAGATGTTTTAATGAATTCTTTCCCCATTTCTTCAAACTCAGGTCCTCAAGAGGTCGGAAACTTGAGGGTTCTATGCAGGGTCTGTTGCAGCGGTGGCAAGTAAAGCACGATTCTGGATTTAATTTTTTCAACTGTATAACCTACCGAAGCACAAAGATTCTCAGATTAATTCAAGTGTGGAGTCTTACCGCATGACGGAAACAACTTTTCTCGCGATGATTTTACGTTTTTTGGGGACAATACCTTTAATGCAATTAGCATTCCGGTAGACTCTAACATGGTTGCTCCACAATGTTGTGTACGCCCATGTTAATGTTCTTTGGGGTTATGACTTTAGTGTCGCTCAAAACGCCTCTGTTCTTGGGAATATCATAAATATTATAGTCCTGTTTTATATATATCTCCATCCATCCATCCATCCATTATATCTTTACCGCTTCTCCTCACTAGGGTCGCTGGGGGTGCTGGAGCCTATCCCAGCTATCTTAGGGCAGTAGGCGGGGGACACCCTGAACTGGTTGCCAGCCAATCGCAGGGCATACAGAGACGAACAACCATCCGCGCTCATACTCATACCTAGGGGCGATTTTAAAGTTCAATCGACCTGCCGTGCATGTTTTTGGAATGTGGGAGGAAACCGGAGTACCCGGAGGAAACCCACGCAGGCACGGGGAGAACATGCAAACTCCACACAAGAAGGCCGGAGCCGGAATCGAACCCACGCCCGCTGATGTCTCTCACTGTGAGGCCATCATGCTAACCAGTCGGGTCACCGTGCCGCATACATTTATTTATTTTTTTAAGCAATGTCGGTTGTATTATTTAGTCAGCTGTAGAGAGTACCTGGCGCCTATTGCGGCAAGGTGTTTATTGGGAAAGAAGATTTTATTTGTACAAATGCCTTTTTAAATAATTTACTGTAAATTATTTAAAACTTTATTTCCTCTGAGAGTGGTCACAGATTACTCATATGAAAGCACAAACTGATGTTTAACGAAAAAAGGCATTTGATATGGGCATTGGGCAGTTGTTTTAATTAGGACCCTATTTTCTCCTATAGTGTGTGTTTACCTAATCAAGCTTTTTCATTTTACATATCATCACGGCTCTTTGGGGAAAAAAAACTATTTTTTTTTGTTTAGTTTTCACATTAATGGGATGCCTGCAACGTGGAAACCCCATTAACTTAAATTTTAAAACAATGAAATTAAATAACGTACACAGAGCAGCAATGGCCTACAATATATAGGGGAGGCATTTATTACTTACTGATGCAAAAATGTCCGCATTTGAATATATTATTCTAACTTTAACATTCAAACAAATTTCCACATCTGCATTTATTAGACAATCTCATTTATTTGCTTTATGCATTAACTGTAATTAGAGTAAACACCTTTCTCAAATAGAAATCCCTTTTCTAGCGTAATTAATATTTGATGACAACAATTATCTGTATGTTTCTGTTTTTTTTTTTTCCAACGCATTCTAAAAATGTGTTGGCCTTTTCCTTATCTGTCGTTGAGTAAATTAAACACCTCCCCCATAGACCCCCACCCCCCACCCACAACAGTAACATTTCGGCTTTTTAAATGTGATCATGCATGTCATTTTTTTACACTATTTCACTGGCAAAACTACTTGACATCCCTCTTATTTTGTAGTATTACAGCGTGCCGATGGTGCAAGCAATAAGCCAATACATCCAAATGCAGTTTTTGGTGGGTTTGCACAGCTGAGAGAGCATCACACCCTCCTCATATATAACACTCCTGCATCCCTATGTGGACGCCACCGGAGAGCTAATCTCTCCGCTAAATGAGAATCACACACTCGTCCTCACATCCCTTGGCCTGAGTTTATTTAATGTTCCGCCCTTGGAGAAAAAAAGAATTGTGGCGGGGTAGGTAAAAAACAACTCCAGCATTGAGATTACAGCACACAGAAAATAAAAACAATGCCGGGGCTGAGAATTGTTTGTCAGCAGAAGCAATTTCCCCAGCAAACCAAATAATTATGCATTTCCCCCTCAGAGCGGCTTAACTGTTAATTAGCACTCTGCTTTTTTTTTTTTTTTCCACAGGGCGGTCGTAATTTAGATTTTACTCAGGTAGCAACTTAAGGCTGATGTTAGTTGATGAGGACACTGTGAACTGATTTTTGGTGAATTAGAATAGAGACCGCTTGAAAAACAACGGTCCTCCCCTTAGTTGTTGAGTGACTTTAATATATTTCACGGGTTCAGTGTATGTGAAGATGTACAAACACACTTCAGTATGCTTATTTCTCTGAGGTAATGTTCTTGGAAGCAGAGACACTCAGGTACAAAGTGGAAATAGAACACCTGAAAGCCTCTGTTCAAATGTCAGGTTTTTGTTATAACAAATCAGACCAAGGTAAGTCATTTTAAATTCTCTCTGCATCTGGTGAGTATGAGATGTTTTCATTAAAGTTATTATATTGTTATAACATTGATTGTGAACTTATTAACATTTTGGATAAAGGTTTGGTGTTTTTTTTTGTCATACTATATGATGAAGATGGGAGATTGTTGTAATGAACTAAATAACCAGTACTTGCTAGATATTCCTGCATATTTTTCAATGCTGCTTTCAGCATTTGGGCCTTCATTGACAATTGTCTTGTCTTTTTATCAATGTACGATTCTCCAGAACTTTACAGTTGTGCCATATTTTCTTTATTTGATGATGAAAGATATCTTAACTGTTTTCCATGGCATATTTAATGCCTTGAAAAGTCCTTTTTTCTCCCGACTGAGACGTGTAAATATTAAGCTCCATTAAACACTTTGGAGAGCTTTTGATCACTTTTGCCTAATGGTGGACTTCGCTTTGGTTGCTCTGCTTATGCAATGTTGCAAAAAGTTCCATTTCGGGATCTATCGGTAGAGTCACATCGTTTTAGGTTATCTCATTAATTTAAAAGTAAATGTCAGGATAATGTTTCAGGTGGTGCTTGGCCCGACATCCATTATCTGTACCGCTTCTCCTCACTAGGGTCGCGGGGGGTGCTGGTGGAGCCTATCCCAGCTATCTTCGGGCAGTAGGCAGGATACACCCTAAACTGGATGCCAGCCAGTCGCCGGGCACACACAACAGACAAACAACCATCCGCGCTCACACTCATACCAAGGGACAATTTAGAGTGTCCAATCAACCTGCCACACATGTTTTGGGAATGTGGGAGGAAACCCACGCAGGGATGAGGAGAAAATGCAAACTCCACACAGGAAGGCCGGAGCCGGGATCGAACCCACGATGTCCACCGTGCCGCCCCTTGGCCCGACATTCTGTGTTTAAATCTCAACCATCCTTTGTGGAGGTTGGATCTTATCCTTTTATTTTTGCTGCAACGAGCCTCCTACAGCATTCCCAAAATTATTTTAATGAAAGATTTTAAATTACGTTCCAATTAACAGGCCAAGATTAACACTTTACCATAACTGTGACGCAAACTCAGCGGGGGTAGAGTCCAATAGAAAATAGAAAATGAAAGGATGCCACTTTAATGACAATACTGTACGCGATACATTTGAGTAAGCGTAGGTCCCCGGGAAAAAGAAAGCAACGTCACATGCAAAATATTAAGATGAGTGATGGTTTACTATGTTTACGGCCCCGGAAGGGTAAATAGTAACACACGACAAGAGTCCAAAATAAATTCCATTGATCGTACAAAAGCAAACGCACTGCTCCGCTCGTCATCAGTGTGACTGAAGTGATGATCCAAAGCGCCTGTGAGCGACGGCGACTCAAATGAAGCCAGTCACTTTACAAGCTGCCAGGGTGATCGCTGCAAATCATGTGTGTTTGTTTCCCCCTTATTCCCAAAGCCAAACGATGCTCTTCTCTCCCAGCCTTCCAAGACAGATGGAGATCATTAGCTCCTCTCTCGCCGCTTCCCCTGACGCTCTTTCCAATCTGTCACATCTAAACCATACTGCGGGCGCCATTTCTCCCACCTTTGGCCCCCCCCCCTGCCCCTACCCCATTTCTCAAACCTCCCGGACTCGGTGGCACAGTCCGTCCCCGCCGCACAGATTTATATCTCCTGACGCGACCCAGCACAATCTTACAACTTTCACCTCTACTTCATCACTCCTGTCTGAACCAGTTATGGCACTCACTCCCTAGGAGGAGGGATGGATGAGAAACCATCCGTCGGATGTTTCCATGAACATGGAGCCCAGAAAGCACACTACAGACCTCCACCATGGCTGAAACATTCTTATTTGGGTGAGAATGCAATTTCCTTAACTTCTGCTTAAAGCTGTGTTTTAATTGGTCGCCAGGTGCGCCTTCACCTTTTCACCATCAAGGGAGAATGACAGACAAGTAACTGTAATGATCTCTGTTCTCTCAGTGCATATTTGCTAGCATAGTAAAAAGTGAACTGATAAGCCCCTCAGTTGCAGACCAAAAAAGCAGCAATTACTGAGAAACGTAAAAAGTCCCTCACCAAGAGTCTTAACGCTTATTGGAGATTAATTCCCTGCACAGTATAACAGATGTTCCTACATTATGATGAGAAGATGATGATTAGCATTCCATTCCACTTTGACATGTGGCCACTCCTAATAAACAACGCCCCCATTTGTAGCCGTGTAAATAAAAAATTTACAAGTACATCCATGTTCTTGTTCTAGGGAGTTTGGCCAGTCTGCCTCGGTTCTTCAACTTTGTCAACATTTCTCCATAATTGTTATTATTTTATTTTAAATTCAAATAAAGCCCCCAACCCCCCCCAAAAAATAAAACATTTCTTACTCCCTGCAGTTGTGGGAATAAATACCCTGTCTGTTTTATATCGAGATTCTGCAAAACTGCAGCTCCAAATCAGCAGCCGCTTCCCGCCTTTTCCTTTCACGCAGAACCGAGCAAAGGCGGAATCCTGACGCAACTGCATGCGCTTTTTGCATTTATCAACATTTCTCAATCTTTTTTTTTTTTCTCAAATACAACTAAAGGCTTAGCCTGAATACACATCTTTGCTCATCTGCAGTTGAGCTCCTCCTGCACATGACTCAATGATGTCAGAAAAGCCTCAGAGACCCTTCAAAATCGCTACTTCAACTCTGTACTTATCTTCCTGTGCCGACTACACAGAACCTAGAAAGGGAGGGATACTGCAACGTGAACTCCTACAATTAGGTAATTGGATGACAGGTGTGACATACACAATGGTTGTCGAATGGTGACAATTGTTTTTTTTACATAATGGGTTGGCCAGGTGTTGCAGGCTTCCTTTATGTATCATCCTATCTGATAAAGTGCTGATACATCAGGAGGTGAAAAAATGCGGCTCAATTCAGAATTTTACAGGTAGTGCAAAATGGGCTTCAGTCTCATGTATTATTCACTGAGCAAAAGCCTTAACTCACAATGTTACAAAAAGAATAAAGAGTTGCAGGTCTGCAGGAAAAATTTAATTTGTTGAATCGTGCTTCATTAGCGTGTTCAGGGGTCTTACGCAATTATGGAATTTGATTTCAGACATTTCCATGTCTGGAATCGTATGTAAAATGGAAATCATTGCATGTAAAAATATTTATGCTTCCAAAACTTGACTTTTTTTTATGGTGCTCGGAAGTGTAGCTACAATTTGAGAGAACACAGTATTATAGAATAGTTCAGTTAAATACTCGACATCTTTCGGACATCTCAAGTAGCTCAAGTAAAAAATTATGGCCTTTTTTCAAATTAATGACCAGCACTCTTAGCTGTTGGATTATACGAGCAAGCACAGCAACCTGACAGTTAGATTTTCTGATACGTAATCGTGACATACTCCGAGGACAGAAACGAGCAAATTTAAAATCAACAATGACTGATTTAATTTTTTACTTTATTTGGTGATAACAACACAGTTGATGTCTGAGAAAGGTATGACATAGGAATGACACAGTTGCAGAGAAAATCAATAGTTTTAATGTAGTAAAATTTTATATTTTGGCTACAAAATAAAATAATGAATTGTAAGTCTCATCGTTGTGTTCATTGCCAAGTAATGATGAGTCACGAATCCATTACGAATGTCACAATTTATGTGAACGTTTTACAGAGAAGTCTTGAAATTACAGTCTGGGAGGAAAAACATGTAATTTTGAAAACTCAAAGTCATTGTTTTCATTTATAATCATATAAAAGTCAATTGTGAAAATCATGTGATCAAATCACCCACCCACTTGGCGATTAATCTCTTAGTTGCTCACCGGACAAATGCGCAACAATGTATCTAAATATCTGAATTCATTTGCGATTATTGATGGACTTATTAGTAAGCCAGCGAGGATAAAATAAACACTTGGCGGGGCTTCATTGTTCGCACTGTTAACAGTTATGTGCCTGTTTGCAGTGTTGAGAAGTGCTAACAGGACTCCTGCTGTTGTGCCGGAGCTCGCAACCATCTGGACGAGATCCATCACTTTCTCCTGTTTGTCCTCAGTGGCCCTGATATGGTGGAAAAAAAACGGCGCTCTATATCGGCAGCCAAATATAAGAGAAAGGGAAGGTAAATGAAGGCAAACTTGCTATCCAGGACAAAATCATGTTCTATTCATACATAAACTGTCCCATTGTGGTGTATCCAAATTTTTAGAATGTCAACAGGTTGAGTGAAGGCTTTTTATTTTGCAACGAAGCATTAAAATGTAGAAGACCATTGCAGCATTTTTGATGGAGCCAACTCGACCAAGGTGCAATCTTCCATAATAGACGTCAATAAAGTTTGGACATTGGATGAAATATCCCGGCCAGCATAACCTAGTCAGACAAGCATGTTCATTGTTAAAATGATAGAAGGTTTGAGGATTTTCATCTGTGGACTAAAAACAGAAGTTGAATTAGCATAGCTTGACAAATAAAGGACATAACTTTAGCATATGGTGAGTGTATTTTTCGAACACACTTTTGGAATAATATTTAACAACCTATGGAATGACCTCCCATTAAATGTTAGGCATGCGACCTCTCTGTCCATTTTTAAAACTCGTTTAAAGACACGTTTTCATTCTTTAGCTTTCCTCGCAACACAAGAGTGTCGCTGTTCCGCTGTTCTTCGAGTATCTATTGCTTAAGTGTTTTCATTTGTGTTGTAATTTTCCACTTACACCATACGGAAAGCTCTTTGTCACAGCTCCAGCTCTTGTGAAATGCGCTATATGAATAAAGTTGCATTGTATTGTTTACCTGCTTCAGTAAGCGCTGCTTTGCAACAGTTAAACTGGCAAAATCAGCAGCAGTTAGTTGTTTAATGTCTGTGCGTGTTGAACTTGAAGCGTCTACTGTATGAACTGAGATAGGGACTGTCACTTTTTTTTCCTAATGGGATTTCATTTGAAATAAATGGATGATTCACACCGCACCGGCAGCACCCTTAAGAGGGACAGCCAGGATTTGAGGGGTTTGCCTTCATCACCGTTGTGTTTTTCTTTTCACAAATGTGTCGCTCTGAATATGTTTTCCAAACCTTGGCCGCCAGATACACCTTATCTGCTGGCAAGAAAAGGCACTGGAAACTGAAGTGTGTGATTTATTCCATGGCAGCATAAATACGAAACAGTCCCAGGGGTAAATTATGAAGCCTACCAAAGATCCACCTTATTCCACTTGGAATAACTCCTATTTTGCAGAGGCTGTGTTGGCAAACGCAACCACATCAGCATCATGCACATTTCAGACTTAACCACCTGTTAACTTCAAAGATGTCGACTTGGGAAGAGAAGCATCAGGGGTTTGACAGTAATGACTTATAATGGCCCAAAGATGGAAATCGAGTCTCCTCACGGTCGGGGGGGGTGCCTGATGCAGGTGAATCACATCCTAAACATACTTTAAATCAGTGAAGGGGGGATAGGTTGAGTGAGAAAGGAAGACCAGAAGGGGGAGAAATTTGTTCCGCGCGTTAGCTGACATGCTTGGGTGCGTGAGAACAGAAGGGTGGCATAATGAATTTTGGCGTGCAAATGAAATAAAGAACCCCGCCCAAGCAGAGGTGTGAGCGTGTGCAAACAGAGGGCTGAGGTTTCGAATGCAGAGATGTTACAGGGGAAATTAGGAAACATTTAGTATTCAATGTTTGTGGCTACTTCATTTTGTCAGTGAAGCAAGTTATTTAAAGACTAGTGGAAAAGTAAAATCCTAGCTATGTCAAGGAGTGTTTAATTAAGATATTTTGCTTTCTTGTGGTGGGTTTGGGAAGACTGTTACAAAAAAAAAAAAAGAAGACAATGGCTCTGAGTGGAATCAGTCACTCACGACTCCCTAATTACTATATCAGGATTTTTATAGAGTGGACTCATCATCCATCCATTATCTGTACCGCTTCTCCTCAATAGGGTTGCTGGAGCCTATCCCAGCTATCTTCGGGCAGTAGGCTGGGGACACCCTGAACTGGTTGCCAGCCAATCGCAGGGCACACAAAGACAAACAACCACACTCATAGCTAGGGCTATTTAGAGTGTTCAATTAACCTCCCATAGATGTTTTTGGAATGTGGGAGGAAACTGAAGTACCCAGAGGAAACCCACGCAGGTACGAGGTAGAACATGCAAACTCCCCACAGGATGGCCGGAGCCGGAATCAAACCCACGACCTCTGCACTGTGAGGCCATCATACTAACCATTCACCCACCGTGCCGCCCACTCATCCTCCAATATAACAGTATTCAAATACGACCTAATTTCAAAGTACGGAATAAACTTCAGGTCGTATTCTATGCATGCACGTTTTATTGCAGGTTGTTAGTTGTAGATGAATATATTTAGATTATTTCAAAGCCTCCCCTCCTCCTATGATGTTGTTTTCAATTATAGTATTATAAAGATTATATGTCATCAGCAAATAGTCAACGTCGACTCGACTTTCACAGTAGCATCTGGAAACCCGATACTCACAACAATCCTAAATATTAAAGTAGATGATGTGCAAAAACTTTATTTTCGCAAACCTTTGTGTTCATCTCTTAGAAATTGTCACACAAACAATGCATGGACAACAGGCAGGCTTGGAAGTGACAGTACGTTGTCAGTATATAACAAGTTGTAAACACTCTGATATGAATTCTAAAGTCCCGGTAGAGCGTCTGTCCGCGCCCTTGTAACGCAGGTTCCCTAATTGAGTGTTAATTGGGTGCTAATCATGGAACACGTTCTCCCACTGAGACACCCCCCAGATGTCACGAGATGAAGGTGCGCGGAACAGTGTGCGCACTCGCAGTGTATGAGGGCATACGCTACTTGTTGTTCGTTGGCATCTGTTTCCCAGCGTTTAATGACTTTGAGTGACAATTAAATACAGCTGCTTTCTTAGATTCCGCATTTTCACAACTTCTCTTGGTAAACATATATTCTATTCAAGAGATAAGACCATATTTATCATGGACGGTTTGGCCAAAGCATTTTAGAATTAAACGTTTCACCATGAAAGCCTTGAACACTTTTTACTATAAACCCAATACTCTACGCTCATAAAAACATAATGTAAACGGAGTCATGAGGTGGGAGTGGAGTCACAGAACTCAACTGAACCTCACTCACTGCTCAGTATTCTGGAATAGATTTCCTTTTTGTTTTCTAATTACAATGAGAAGCCTACACCCCTCCCCATCGAGAGCCATATTGCGGGCTAGTGAGGTCAACGGGAATCCATCAGTTGCCATGAAGGTAATCAGCGTAATGTCTGCTCCAGCGCACCGTGGGTACCGACTGCCCGCATGGTATTGGGATTCAAACCCGTGCCGGTATACAGGCGGGAGGCCTACGCAGGAATTTTGGGATTCTGCAGAGGATGGCAATAGCCGACAATATCACTTTCTGTGGGAATGAAAGAAGATTTAAATATCGACCACAGGGACTGCCTGTGGGAGCAAAACGGCAACGGAGTGAGAGAAAGCAGAGGGTGTAAAGACAATGAAATAAAAGATTGAATTAAAGAAAAATGGAGAAGGAGAGATGTGATGGAATGAAATAAAAAGAAGTGGGTAACAAAAAAGCTGAAGAACCAGGTCTGACACCCTCATTATGACTCAGTTTTAACACATGGGCGTGAACTCCAGCTCAGCTTGATGTGACGGCGCCTTTCTCTGTCTCCATGGTTCCCTCACTTAACCCCAGAACTTGTATGGGCGCAATGCAGGCAGAGCCAGCCCGCCCATTCGACGAGATAAGCAGATGCGAAAGGTGCCGTGGATCCTAGGAGGCGCCCCCCCCCAAAAAAAAAAAAATCTATATAAATATATTCAAAGGAATTATTAAGGGAAAGATGAGTAAACTGACATTTATATGAACGATTAGATAAGTGAAGAGGAACAAGTTTAATTTTTAATTTTATTATTATTTTTTTTTATGTCTCATATTACAGTGGTTAACTTCTGTTTCTGAAATGTTACTTAAACATTGCTAGTGCAGTAATACACCATTGGATGATAACAGTTTGACTCATGGGAAAAATTGTTCATAATCTGAGCAAATCGGAAGTCGGCCGGCTCTTGTATTTAATTAAGTAGGAATTCCTAACATTTTGGGAGACTTTTGTAAGTATAGTTAAGTAATAGTTAAATGAGCTATAACGAGCTATTGGAGCTGAGCTATTGTCAACAAGATATCTTTAAGGATTGAGCGAGAAGACGGCGCACATAAGCGCCATTCAACCGCCTCCTCAGCCTCTGCATATTAAAAATGGAGACACAGTCCTATAGTGGCTCGTGCCAGTTCTTTTTAGACAACTCCCCAGCTAAACGGAGACAGGCGTGTGCCTGCCTGACAGCGGCAGCGGCATCGAGCCACAAACACACCTGCGAGTCCAAAATGACAAGGCGGCTTTAGGGAGGAACAGGTGTAACAGAGCCCATGCCCCCTTTTCTTTGCAGCTGTTCCAGCTGGCCTGCCTGGCATGCGCTGATGCACACATACTGTACAGCGCACACCAAGGGATGCACAGGTGTACAAAACAAACAAGCGCACCAACACGTACAAATGCCAATCCAAGCTGTGTTAACATTTGCATTACTTTGCTTTGCATGTCATGTGACACAAGTGACAATTATTGTAACACAGTCGCTACTTTTGCACCCTGACAGTGAAGGAATGGGTTTAAAATCGCCGGGAGGGAACATACAGTACACACATCATACAATTCAGTGCACCTGCATATAGTGACCCAAATACACGTTGAGTATGTATGCACGGATGCACATGCATAATCATCTGAAAAAGGGCCAAGTCCGAGCGATGTGTGGTTTAAAGCAGCGTATCGTAACCTTTGCGCCAAGGCACATATTTTGCACATGAAAACATCTCAAGGCACACTACCAAACAAAAATGTACCTAATGACGTCAGTCGAGGAACATTTGAGTGTTCTGACTGTCATCATACATTACCGACACAGATAGCGAAACAAATATTGAATATTATTCGTGATGAGTATACAAAGTAGGAGCAATTGGATCCTGCGACGCACCTTGCTGATTTATCACCGCAAACACAGGTAACTAATACGCACGTTTGTGTTTGATTTGCATTTTTATGAACAGAATTTGGCAAAAAACATTTTCTTGCGCAGTACTGTATTTCATTCAGCGAATTGTTCACTTTAATTTAAAACATTAGTTACGCACATTTGCAAACCTGACTGATGATGCTGTTCTATGCTTTCGAGGCCAGAAGTTGGCACACATTTAATTTTAATTTGTAACATCATCAACTTTAAGTCCTTTACAGGGGTTTCACTTGAGTCTCATTACTGCAATGGTGACATTAAACCAGAAATTTTCTGAAAATCCAAACATTCTATAGTCTATCACTAACCCGCACTAAAAATGTAACAACATCTTAATCAGAGTAAATATTTATCTGTAAAAAAACATCGAGACAGGTGTCAAACTCAAGGCCCAGTGGCCAGATCTGACCAGCCACGTAATTTTATGTTGCCCGTGAAAGCAAATTATGTACATTGACTTGACATTTTTGGTAAAATACCAAAATTTAAACTTCTCATCATTTTTAAAAACATTAAGATATTGTAAAAAAAAAATTAAATGTTTGTCACCCTTATTCAATGTAGCAAAGCATTTTTACTGCCCTCTAATTTTATTATTCATCAATTTGTTTCAAGTAATGAGGTGATCAGATCAGCAAATGATTAGCGCTTGACGACCTAGACAGACATGTCATGTTTTTGTCAATTTCTATTCACGACTAAGAAAGTGTGTTTGACTTCCTTTCGTCCTATTTCGTCATTGACACGAGTCCTCAGTTTACAACTGTCCCGCTCATATATGTCATTAGGTTACAAATGGCAAACAATGAACTAATTTGTGCAGCGGCAGAAGAATATATTATCTCGCGGCGCAAGAAGACACACTCAGTTACCGTCGCACTTATCGTTTGCAATTGATTGCTTAATATTTAAGCCAAGAAGTGCTTTTCATACACTTGTTTACTCGAGTTATGACTTTCTAATGCGTTATCATACGTTCTGACCTTTGCACAAATTTGCTTTATATCACCACTGAAGGAACGAATCTCAATTTCAAACTGTGTCCGCCCTTTATTTAAGCCTTGGTTAGAAGGCGGTGTGCACATGAGAGTGGTAACAAGTCTTGCGGTATATATTTGAAGACATGCCAATAAAAGCGTGCACAAACGAGCAAAGAGGCACTCATGCACTCCTATTGTAGCCCTTAATTAATTTAGACCATTAAAGACTGTGCCCATAACGTGCGACACTCTATCCTCTGTGGCTGTTAATGAGCACCTTCATATATTTTAATTGATATTGGGGCATTTCCAAAGTGCTGTTTGTTCTTCGGGACGCGCATTAATGAGATGGTCATTTCAGCCTTGTGTTTGAACTTCAGCCTTTTCATATCTTATGAGGAGGAGGAGGGCTGTCGCGATGTCGTGCCGCTCCGATTACAACGGAGCCGTGAGCACATCTCCTCTGCCGAGGCGACGCCAGCGAGACAAAAGGCAGGTGGAGGGAGCGAACAAGACAAGGAAGGAGAAGAGGAAGAGGAGGATGTCTACAGCGTTGTAAGGAGCCAATTAACAGAACTGTAGGCAGATCTCAGACACAAAGGCCGTAGCCTGTTCCGTGTCAAAAAGGCCCACATGTATTTTGACTTCATTAGAGAATTTAAAAAGACATGGCGACAATCACTGTAAGTACATGAAGGTTATACTGTAAGTGGCACTCTGTGGACGACAGGCCTCCACCCTTTATATGGTGACTGTACAAAAAAACGGCATTGCTCTGTCTGTAAAAGACCGGAAAATCATTTGACAATTTGGTCGACATCAGTTGATGGGTTTGTAAACTTGGTCCAATTCCATTTGGAGTGGAACCATTCATTTTCACATGGCATTGGATGCCAGACAATCACATGGCACATATAAACAACTGTAGTAACTATGTTATTACCTAGTTATGACACCAATATAGGCTAATCCTTATTTGTTCTTTTGTCTGTGGGATCTAAAGGAGGTCCAATTGCTTTCTCAGCTCCCCGTTTGGAACCATATCAAGTCTCAGAATAGTTGTCTTCCTTCGGTATCAATTTTGATTAATGGTTTCGCACCAGATCAAATCAACAGGTTCATTAAAATGGAATAAAGTATATAGTAGAATGGAATAAATTAATAATAAACCTTTACAAGTCAAGCAATTGGGAAATTGAAGTTGTTTTTTTTCCAGCAGAAAGAAACAGTCGAAGTGATGAGATGATTTCATTTTCTCAAGCTTTCATGTGATATTTGAAACTCCTCAAAGTCTCTGGCTTCATTCCCTATCTAATTGGAGGCATGAACGGGAGCTAATTAGTTAACCTCTGCTGCATTAGACACCTGCTCCAAATTAGCAGGTCTAAAGATGTCACAACTAAAGAGAAGAGACAAAAAAAGGCTCTGCAGAGGAAGTTCATTGAACGGAAAGCGCTCAGCGAATGTACTTATTGACCATGCAGCTACTACCTTCAGAAGACGATCCCACATTTCAAGCGGAGCCTCAACAAAATACTTTACTCGCAATGCAGGGAAACAGGTTATTAGACTACACTTTTCAAGACTTTGGGAACCTGGAAAGGATTGAGACGCTTGAAACAGAAGGAGAGGTTCATGCTGTTAATGTTGTGAGCAGAGCGATAGTGACAAGGTCCCCGTGTCTACAAGGCCTAAGGAGTTTGGTGAATGGAAGCAGATGCGGCGTGAGATTATACACCTTTTTGCATATGACCTTCAAGAAAAACAATTTCAGAGTGGGATGCCCGAGCATGTTACAAACACTGATAACATTTGAAAAGAACAAAACTGGTCGCAAGCGTTTTCATGCCGAGCTACAGCAAGCAGCCATACACCTCGTCGAAAAGAACAAAAGACGATGTAAAAGCTTGTGGTGGAGCCCGATGCTGTGAATCTGTCAGAATTCACAAGTTATAGATTATTGGTGGAAGCACACTCTCTACCACAACTGGGCCTGAAGAAACCAGCCAGGAAATATCTGAAGTGTTCCACAAGAGGCTTAATTTATCATGCTGGATGAAAAAGCAACAATGTCATGGCATTGCTGCAAAAAAAAAAAACAAAAAAAAAACCTAAAACATCCAGTCAGAGTGCTCCAATGTAATCTTTTATTTAAAAAGAAAATGCCTCAAAGGGTCACATTTGCAAAGTTTGTGAGGATTTCTATGATATACTGCTTATAGATTGGCAGTTATAGCGGCCCTCAGATTTGACGGTGTCTAGTCGATAACATGTATATTTTTTAATGCAAAAAAATGGAACAATGTAATATATGTCATGTCTTAAGTAATTTAATTAATTGAATCATTTATTTCACGTTGATAAATGCGGGATTATATTAGAAGTGGGTCATAACAGATGTTTTGAATGACCTTTTATTCTTAATTATGTTTCTTATATTCTGCATTTGGTTCCATATGGGACATACTTCCTACGCCCATGACCTTCTACTGTGACAGGCATGCGGATGGCCGCTATGCGCATATTTATCACACAAACATCTCAAATGTAATCTCAGGCCTGAGAGCATGAGTGTCACGCCTAATATGTGATTCCAACCGTTCCTGCTTGTGGCGTTACGGTGCCCAAAACGACCTTCAGGCCAACTGGGAAATGTCCCAGAGAGGTCCTGATGGAACGTGCATGTGCATTATTTGCATTGTGGGAAAAAAAAGCTTTATAGAAGTGCAGAAGTGAAGAAGAAAAAAAAAGGATGAAAAAAAACTTCAAAAGACAGAATTGTGATGTTAATTTTCGCTTATGCACCAGCGGCGGCTCTATAGAGTTAGATAATGATAATAAGCGGGGAGCGAGGGTGGCTGTGTGGGCGGAGCAGGGTAGGTCAGCCAAGATTAATAGTGGGGGATGTAAATTTCATTCGTCACATGCAGATTGATGTCAGTTTTAATTGAATTAAAACAATGTGAGCTCGGAGCCCAGGAGGACAGCTGCGGATGGTGATGGAGTGAGTCGTGGAACACTTAAGAGAAGGGGGCGGAGAGGACATGCACACACACAAAGAATGGGTTGGGGGGGGGAGGAGGAGCCAAAGTTGACCTCCAACTAATGAGCCGTTGTACTCCACCCTATTCAGCTAAAAATACACTTTGATGATCAACGCCGTCCGTTGCCCGGTGGAATCAAAGAGTATTCAATCTTGTGAACGCGCACATCACACAATTTAAGATTTTGCAAGAATTCGTTCTATTCAGTCACAGGTGTGCTGAGTGGAGAGTTACACCAGGAAGTAGGGCAATTTATTGCTATTCAAGCAACTTTTGCCGTCACGACGACCTTTAAAACACACACCCACATGATCACACAGCGCAATATGCAACCCTAATATCAACTTCTGTCGGCTCCGCTAACCTATTTGCTTCCCTCCGTGAAAATCCAGGTACGTGGAGATGGGGCGCTCCTTGAAAGCCTGCAGTCGGCGCTTAGTGTGTCTGGACTGTTACGTCTACCTCCGCCCGTATACCTCCGTCGGCTCCCACAGATATTTTGAAGGGGTTGTCTTTTTTTTCCAATCTCATACCGTGCCTTATAAAAGCAAAGCTTGGGATCGGTTTTTCCCCTCCTCACACCTTCTAATATTTTCCTTTTTCATCAAAGAAAATCAGCATGCCTCCGTTCTGTCTCCCTCTGTTAGTCTTTTGTTTTTATATCCCGTGGATTTGTTGTAACTGTGAAGTTATTTCTGTTGCTCTGTAAATAAATTTGATTCCGTTGAATAAATCAGATATCATTCCTTCAAAACACGGGGCATGGACAATATACCATGTTTCATTTCATAAAGATTGCCTCTTATTTGTACACAACCAGAAGCGATGTTACTCTGTGTTCACATTCAGTTTGGACTGGAACATCTCAGATGACAGGCCAAAGGCAAACATCACGCAAAGAGCTCGGTGTGATTTCAAATACTCACGAAGCATGTGGGTTAAGTGTGCTTACTGTGTGAAAGCGAGCAAAAGTCAACTTCCTGGCCAGGTAAATGGAACTTACAATATCTCAGGTGTGATGGTATCATCCTTCGGTACATTCAGTCTTGTGTTCACATCTCATGTAGACACATTTGGAAAAGGTTTCACTTGAGAGCAAACCCATCTGGCTTCTCTCACACTTCACCTCTTTTCTTGCCCGTTGCTCTCATATCAGTGCTAACCACTTCCTCTCCATCCATCTAGCCAGCCATTCATTGGTCCGTAGATCGGCCGTGTGGGTTCTTCTTTAGTAGGCTAGCACATACAAGCGATCCCTCCGCTACCTTAGTCAAAGTGTTATTCATGCCCATGAACACAGGCTGTAATGTTTTATAAGGTCATATGAAGTGATCACGCTTTTTAAGGTGACCTGACAGCGGCAGTCAGCCTTTCACAGGCATGAAGCAACGTCCCGGGTCACCTCCACAGACGCGTACATGCAAAACGCATGCACAAACGCACACACCTCGTTGAATTCAAATGTCAGCTAATCTCGTGAGACTTCAGCTCAGTGAGCAATATAACTTAGAGAACCGTACCAGTCATGGCAAAGATTAAATGATGCAATTATAACCACTGAAACAGAAATGGAAACTATTAAGATGGAAGAAAAGGTTTATGCAGTCATCATTATTAGCTCACATAAATTCATTTGAACTAACTAAATAGCGTTTAACTGAAGGCCCAATGGGTAATGACTGAAATGAACAGAAAAGAAAGAAAGAATAAATTACGCATTGTATGTTCTTTGTGAACCACATTACAGGCCTTATTTTTGTAGATTGTTGCCCGTGCATTCAGTGGAAAAACATGCTTCACGAACTTAATTTTTGTACCAGCACAAGTCAAGTCTAGTGCGTTTGGGTCTATGTTACGGCTTTCTGGGTTTTGCCAGTGTACCAAGCATCCTTGTGCCTGATAATTCAGTGACAGAAAGTTTTCTCGATTTTCCAGACTGTAAGGCACACCTCTATAAAAGCCGCACCAACTCTTTTTGGGGGGGAAAATAACAATAAAAAAAAAAAAAAAACATTATACATGCCGCATCAGGCCATAAGCTGGAATTTTCCATGTTGAAAAAAATCAGTTGTTTACTACACAGAACGATTTTGTCCTGGGAATGCATATAAAGGTACATAAACAGATTCTTAAAACAGTGCCTTTTAACACGACAACTACTTTGCTAATTAAAACAGAACAGACCCAAGAGAAAAAAAAAATAAAAATAGAGATTTATTTAGTGTATTTTATGAACTATACAGCGCCCTATTGGTAAAAGAAAAATCCACAGAAAAGCCCCACCGTTGTATTAGCCGCATGGTTCTAAATATAGGAAAATATTCTGGGCTTATAGTCCGGAAAATACGGTATTCTACGCTCAGTGTAAAAATGGCTGCATCGTCATTTTCATGCCGGGCAAGGGTCTAGTTTAGCATGTTTATGAGTTTGCTAAACCTACGCCTAAACCCTCACTGGGCGTTTATCGCTCCCCACTGGCGCATCTGACGATTTGGTTACAAACACTCGACAAGATTTAGACCAGCCATGCAAAAGGTGGTATATTTTGCACAGCAGGTAGTCGAACGTGATTTTGGTGTATTCAATCGAGGGGCAGGCAGACAGAGTCTGCTCTTCTTTGACTCGTGTGGTGGACCTTATATTTCAATCAGAAATATGACACGATAGTGGAACAATATCTCTGAATTATTGTAGAAATCAATTAATTGAATTATTTATAATCATCATCATCTTAATAATAACGTTGCAACAGATTGCATAGTACCTTATGAATAACTGTTGCCGTGGCTGGCTTGCCTCGGCTGGTTCCCCACGAACGTTACATTCGCAATGAGACGTTGGCCAAATGAGTGTGGGAGAGCTGCCGGCAAGGCGGTTATCTCCATGTCGTTATACCGCAGCTTCGAATCCTAAACCTTGCCCAGATGTGTCGTAGGTCTTTAACTTAATCTATTAAGTCCGTGGGTCAGGAAAGGAAAATGAGCTCCAAGCCAAAAAAATTATGTGCACACCTGCATATAAAAGCCTTGCGTGGGGTTTTGGGTTCACCAAGTGATTGTTCAAATAATTGACGGAAATGATAGTAGTGTCATCTCCTCTCATAGATATACTTATATATATACATACACATATACATATACATACATATATATATACATATATACATATATATATATATATATATATATATATATATATATATATTTTTTTTTTTTTTAACTGTTACAATGTTTTTGGGCAAGCCTTGGTATGAATGTATACAACTGCAAGAAATATCTCGGGCAATTCCCAGTGAAAACAGAAGGAGTGCATGGACAACAGACAGCAGCTCCATTTTTGCATTTTTCTACACACAGTCTCTCTGACAGTGATACGTTCTACCACTGTTGACTGACAAAGAGGCAGACCCCCCCCCCTCCCCCCATGGGATTTCCCAGTCACGACAGCGTGCGTCCCTGTCTAGTCTCAATGGTGCTCCAAACCCAGAGAGAGTTAGTCCGAGAAAGCCACGTCTGCAGGCTTCTCTGAACTTCTCAAGATGAATGAAACCAGCTTAGTTCATCTTGTTCCATCAGGATTGGGCATTGCCAAAGAGTAATGAGTGGATGGGTATTCGGCCGAGTGGGACGATATCTGTCGCAATCTGACGTTGAGCCTTCTTATCCGCTTTATTCGTATATATATTTTTTTTTTTTTTTTTTTTTTTTTTTAAACGCGTAATACAGACTCATTAAAGATTGACTCATTCGCCTTGCTCAAGTCCATTCATGAATGAGACTGCTGTTGACCTCCAGGTTCAATAAAATTAAAAATAAAAAAGCAGGTGACATGGTTCAAACAGACTCTGAGCAATGACGAACAAAGTCCATGCACCAATTAAGAAATTGCTGCTCCACTGGAACTAGACTTTAGAACTCAGAGATGAGATCAAAGGTTAACACTCAACATTTCAACCTCATTTCAACAGTATTTGCTTATCTATTAGATAACTTGAAATTTGGTTGTTAAATGTATGTTTTTGGTGGGGTTTTTTTTCCAAGGTGAGGAGTGACATTCACTAGCAAGGGAAAGTAAGTTTTGTGTGTTAGAATATGAATGGACGAAGAGTTAAAAAAAGTGTGTGCGTCATATATTTTGAAGGCAATTAAATAAAAAAAAATGGTTATATAAATCAATATCCACTGGAATATGTTGGAAGCACATTCTATTTTTTTTTTGTCTAAGGCCTGTTTTCAAGGATAAATTTTTTTTTTGTGGTTCGGTTGGTACTCTGCATGTTGCAGGTGTGAAGCACTTCCAGCATAAACGCAAACAAAGCACCACCAGCCACCACACGTTCCCTCTCACTGTGTTTATCTGTATAGATTCCAAATGCATTCCACTACCTCCATGGCTAACTATCCTCCTCTCAATTTCGTTTTTTCCTCACGCTGCTCCAATCCACCTTGCCAAACGCTACATTTACATCGGCTGTAACCTCAATCACCGCTTTCGCAGCCTGTGGTGAACGCGGTGCGTGCAGGTGTTTGTGCAGCAACTGAATGCAGAAAAAGCAGAATGGAGAGGAGGAGGGAGGGAGGAAGGGAGGGGGAGGCGAGGATGCGTACTCTCAGATAGAAAGGGGCGCCTGAGGCATCCATCAAACCAAACGACTCCATTACAGTAAGTCCGACGGAGGCAAACGATAATGTGCGCTGTGATAAACACTAGGATAATAGTGTGTTTATAGTCTTGAACACACGCTTTCTGCTGGGAAATATTGGCGTGGAATACCGATAAGATACAGGAGCACCACACGCTCTCTATATCTTTTTTCCTGCCTTTCTATCACTCCTCTACTTTTGGGTTATCAGTCACTTGTTCCCTTTATCCTTCCCTCGCTCGCTATAATATTTTCATCCCAACACAACGCAGGGGGAGCAGCAGACATCAGCCGATTGCCAGCTTTTTATCAGGTGTTAGCAGTATTGCAGCATTAGAGATGCTTTAAGGTAATGAGCTCAGGAAGAACTACAGCCATTGAAAGGATAATTCAGACGCGTAAAGATAGTTTTAAATGACGTGATCAGTATTTGCTTGTCGGACATTTTGGAGGTTGAATCATTTTCACTATGCTATCAATTTCAGAATTTCATTACAATGTGCTAAATTGTTGACAGAGATTTGAGAAACTTTGAATGGAGTGGAGAAGGCATGAACAACAATATTATAATATGAATAAAGCATCAAATTCTAACCGATTTTAGCCATCTCGGGTAACAATCAATCACGACTAACGTGTTTTCTGAAGCTGACCTAATTGTCATTAGCTGAACCCTGAGCAACTGTGATGTTAATTTGCAGTTGACAGAAGTAACAAAATGGCCGCCCCCTGACATGGATGAAAACATTTGCATTTTACTGCTTAACTCATATTCCATAAACACAAAATAAAACAGGTTTCGGCAAGTGGGCCTGCATAGAACATATTCCTGCAATGGTATCTGTCAGTTTTAGGAGACCTTTAAGTGACAATTTGAAGTTCTTCATTGTTAAAAATTGCCGCTTTATGAAGTAATTTGAAACATAAAAAAGAGCTTTGTTCAGAAACGCTGCTTATCCATAACACTGGGAACACAATTTTTGTTGATTTTTTGGCTCATTGCTGGGTGCAGAAAAATCTTTTTATCAGGTGAAAATTACAGAGTAACAACTTTCTACTTTAAGGAAATAGTAGGACATTTTTTTTATATTTACCAAATAAAAAAATAATACTAAAAATAAAAGAAATAAAAAAATTGCACCAATACTATAATTTTGGGCCGATTAACACCAAGCTGGGTGTACATTCACTTTTAGGCACAATTTTCCAGAGTGGTTTGGGCGGTTTCCATGAGGACGTTGTAATGTCGAGGTTCCACAGTATTATCAATGCACTACTTTAGCACCGCTCTCAATAAAAAGACGTGAGATGAGACAACATTAAACAAGTCCAAAGGCGACTCAGTTTCTTTTACATTTCCATTAACCCGCGGAGCATGGGCACTTGATTAAGGGCCTCATGGATCTGCCTGATCTAAATGAGCCCGTGTTTATGCCCGTAGTTAACCTCTATTACAAGCCTGACCTCAGCTCAGATGATGGCTGCGCTACTGCTTCTAATGCGGGGACCGTTACATGGCGGATGAACGCATCGTCGTCACACTGAGCAAAGAGTTAAAGAAGACAAGCGTCTGCAGTTCTGTATTCGATCACTTTAACTTAACGACCTCCTTCATCCTGTCGTTATATCGGGAAGGGGAGCCCTCGCTCCTTTGATGTTATTTGGACTTTAATGTTCAGGCACGGTTGGATTTCAACAGGGTGGGAGTGAGAGGTGCATAATCGTATGTCCATTTGATGGGATGGTGATGTAGGGTAATTGGAAGAAATAAGTCTGTGTGCGGGTGGCTGAATGGTTAGCACGTCCGCCTCACAGTTCAGAGGTGCAGGGTTTGATTCAGGCTCCGATTTGATGTAGTTGTCTACTCCAGTGCATCTCAACTTTTTTTTTTAATGATAATACCCACTGTGTTCTCAGCCAAGTACCCCTTAACCAGGGAGAAGCATATTTGGATGGGTAAAAAAAAAAAAACAACTTAAAACATCAGTGTTTGATTTGTTAAACGTTAGAACTCTACATGTGGTGGTTTATCTAGAGCTATTTGAAAATAAATAACGAATAAAAAAAAGAGCAATAAGGCAGAGGTGGCACCTACCTTATTATCTACTTAACACGGTTACCACATTACTCATGAAAAAAGAAAAATAATTAACTGAATTATATAGAGGGGCGGCACGGTAGGAGACAGACTGCCCTGATGCTCTTCAACGAAAGGTGATAAGAATGTCAGACTAGATCTTAGCTCAGCATGTTTAGAACATGGATGCACTTAGAGGTTCCATACAGTAATTTTTAAAAACTGGCAGCAATGGAATGATGCGCAGCCAGTCAGCTCTCGGGATAAATCCACTCAGGCTCTCATTGGTCAATTGGTCAAACAGCCTCCGAGTCAATTCATCACTTCGAAGCAACATGTGACTGCAACTTTTTCTTTTTTTTTGTTTTTACACTGAAGTCACGGAAAGTGAAGCGCAAAGTGGCGAGAAATTACTGTAGCTCTACAGTATTTACATTATTTCCTGTGGGAACAATAGTCTGAATATCCCACTCCAGCATGATTGACCCATTGCATTGTCATACAAACAAAAGTATTCAAGTGATGAAGAAAAAAAAAAAACAGCATACAAACAATGTCAACATGCTGAATAATTAATAACTCGCATTGAGTCACTGAGTTGGTTTTGTCAGGGATGCATACTTTAATGGTAATTATTTCTTATGCTGCGAGGAAAGAAGCAATAATGGGATCCCCACGTCAACCTGGTGCTGCATTCAAGCACAAGGGTGTCACATGTAATTACCTCCTCTAATTTGATGACTTATTACTCATCTTGTCTGCTTCTAGGTGTGCATACGGGCACAGAGGCATGATGCATGAAACGAGGGGATAGGATATTAAAAACAACGGGCGGTTTAATTCAATGGCTGGGTTCTGGCTAATTTGTTGCTTTTAATAGAATAAAGGAACCAGGGGGAAATAGATGCCTATTTTGAACAGAGCACGGCTTAATATTCTTATGTGGTTTAAATAAATATTAAGTTTCACTTGTGTATGATTTTCTGCCAAATTCAACATTACCATACAGACAAGCCAGCGAATGAAAAGAAAATGGCGTAATCTCTCGCTGACCTCCCTCCATGGTCTCTTACAGTATCATGAAGTTGAATGATTGAGTGTATTTACAGCGGAATAAAGATTTTATGATAGGCATCATTGATGAACGTGGAGGTCAGGCTAACTCGAGGCCCACAGTCAAACACGCTGTGTGCCTTGATCGTACAAGCAACAAAGAGGTGGCTTGGTTATGTAGATGTTGAATTCTTTATCATTGAACTATAAATGGAAATTAAAAATACAATTTTCTTGAAAAACATTCTCCCAAAAGTTTTCTTTATGCTTTAGAGGAAAATATGTGATAGTCATATAATAAGATAATGGACATATGAGGATGTTTGCGCAAAAAAAAAAAAAAAAACTCACTGCCCTCAAATTTGCAGTTCAGCTCCTAGTTACAGAAAAGCTTATTGTGCAAAAAAAATTAAATTGTTCAAAAGTTTAGTGAAGGTTGAATAACATTCAACTGTAATGATTATAATGCATTCCAAAAGCTTAATGAACTTTTTAAATAAATTCTGATTCTATATTGCTTAATTTACACATAAATACATTTACCCGTTCTTAATAGTCTCATTTTATTTTTGAAGTATTTAATTATTTAGAGAAAACATGTTTTTGTAAACCTATTATATGATCCACATGCATTAAAAACAACAACACAAATTAACAAATAGAGTTGTAGCATAAACTCAACTGTTACGTGGACAATAAATGACCCAAAATGGCAGTGAACATTTAGACCGGGTTGTCACGATTGATAAGCGGAAGGAGATTTAGCCTCAAATCCGTTGACCTACAACAAACAGCAGATCAAGGGCACAATAAATCTCCTGACCTTGGCCTTTGCTTTTGGAGTTCTCCGCATGCGCGTCTGCGTGTCTGTGCTTAACCTCGTACCTTAAGTACAGCATTTCACTGCCTATCGACTGGAAAGTGCTGAGGTGGAAGAGGATGCAGAAACATGGTCGCGGGCCGGCCCCAGCTTCCCGCAGCAATTAGCGCAACAGCGGGATGTTGCAGCAGTGCTCAGCGGTGTGCATTTTGTGTGTTTGCCATCAATTCATTGCCTCAAATACCCATCCAGTGCAAACCATCCGACATTAACCACACTTCCCAAGCCTTCTACGATGGCGACGGCCGCCTTCTCGTCACTCCAAGCACCTCTTACCTGTAACGGCGAGTTCCGTCGTCCTCCTGACTACAAAGCCACCAAACTGGACCTCGCAGGTGTAATTTCCAATGTCGTCTTCTTTCACCTCCTGGAAAGATAGAATGTCTCTCTTCTGGATGATGCTGGCACGCCACTGCATTGGATGACATTCCTGGGAATTACAGTAATCTGGTTAGACGGTGGGCTTCAACTAAGCACATCACATGGTTGAAACTAAATTCAAAACAGTTTTTTTTAATCCGTGAACATTTCTAAGCATCGACATTGCATTCCTATGCCTTTCTGTGACGCTTCCCGTTTCTCTGCGTCCATGTGACACTCTGAGACCAGTCGCCACTTCACTCCGAGAACTCTGTTTGGAGCTTTATAAAGATGAGATGCTTATAAAGATGGAGAGGACTGTTTAAATAGCGATTCTAATGATTTAAACCAGGAAATGCAAAATCCCTTCATGGATCAAACACCTCGTGTGGATGGTGCCGTTCAGCTCATTTTAAAGTTGTGTGACATACTCAAATATTGGACAGTTGGAGTTAAAATGTAAAAAAGGTCAACTGAGTTGTCCCTTGTAGAGCACTTCTCAAACATTTGGTACTCAAAACGCTCCACACCATGAAGTCATCTACCTCTTGATGACGACTGGGGGTTCAATGTCTTCCTCAAGGATACTTGACATGGTCACACTGGCCGGGGATTGAACCCCCAAACTCTGAGCTGGGAGACGCCAACTCTACCACTAAGGCAAGTCGTCCTGATCTGGAAAGGTTCTAGTGCATTTTAGGTTCATCCTGAAATTTAATTTATCATAATTGACAAGGAATAGGGATGAGCCATGTCGTGAAAAGAAAAACACAATCTAAATACATTTTAAATGTTAAACCCAAACGTTAATAAGTGCCGATTGTATTAATTTGAAGTGTCACTATATCATAAATATGCGGGCGATTGCAACATCATGAAACATAATGCAGTAGTCATCATTTTAAAAAGTGTATTTTTAATTTCTGAAGCTCTGCCCCGACTGAGACGATGGAACCTGAATTTGGACATTTGTTGGACATACGGCGGTAATCTGTGACAACATATTCTTATGCCACTGGGTGAACTCGTTCATTGTACGGTGAGCTGAATTGTGGGGAGAACGTCCAGGTATTTCGAGTTTGCTGTACTGTTTACCCACTATGTACATGCCCGTTTATTGAACATAATTATCATACAAGTGACAAGGTACAAGGAATGCTTTTTTTTGCCTTACTCCGTGCACGTGTATACATTAATGTGTGACTGAAAGAAGATCTTGGACTCTCAAGCCAGGACATCGATGGCTCTGTGGATTCCATTTCTCCATTGCTGCCGGCATTCTTAGAATTCAATCACGGTGGCCCCGCAGTGGTCCAAATAACTCCAGTTTCCAGCGCTCACTGTCATTACCTGGAACGTAATTGAATTCTGGAAAAACCTAGAGGTTGTGCCTGTCCAGCTAATCTACTGCTGATCTGCCTGTGATTAGTCTGGCCTGAACCTTTCACAAGGGGGCCATGCGCTGTCCGCAAGGATTGCCAAAGAGAGGCTGGAACCCAGCAAAGAAACTGGCTGGCACATTCTAAATTGTGACGATGAACCTTTGCAGGAAACCCACTTGGTCCTGAGATCCTCACCTAAGAACGGTGACATTGCTTAAGAGGATAAACAGAGCCCTCTTAAACGCTTCTCACACAACCACCACAGTGCGGAATTGGCCTGAAATGAGACATTTTTTGCATATCTTAAGTTCTCAAGCGCAGGAATGACATGTCTTTGACATGCTTTTGTCAAAATGCAGCGCATCAAGAATAATAGGACATTTTACACACTATTTCTTGACTCACTGAACGTAGCCTTCATTTAAGCCGTCTTTGTCTCATGCAAGTAAAAAACTATAAGCGAGTCCTTATATTGCTTGGCCAATAAACAAGTATGGCTTTTGTTATATAATGATGACAGGGTTGAAGCTTGCACCTTGGGCTTGAGTGGCTTCTACTCGCGGGAGCAGATCACAGAGTGTGCATGAGTGTGTTTGGTGGCGACAGTTGCCATAAAAGACGCATTTTCATTCATAGAGGCAGCAGTTCATACACTGCACTGTGTGTCTGCGCCACTTGGTCACCAAACCAAATTATGGCCTCATTGGCACTCCGGTTTGCATGTATTTAGTGTGCATTGCTTAAGCCAATAATGTGAGCTAATGCTATTCTGCGCAGCCAACTAAACACATTGCTGCTCTGCTTACCTTTTATGTTTGACATGATAACACGGTATTGCACCCGTGGGGTATGTGGGTTGATCTGATCTTGTCATGGATGGACAAATCCAACGTGGGGGTGCTTATCATGTAAATTAACTCCCATGTTACACAACACATGATTAAAAATAGGCAGATTACAAAAGCTGTACAAGGCTGTTTAATGTCAGACCCTTCAGATATTATTTGTAAACGAATTATTTAGAAACTAAAACTCTCCATTATGTTAACCTCACTCACCTTGTACCAGGTAATATCTGGTTCTTTGCCAGGTTCAATGTAGTCGTCAATGTCAGGGCACAGGATGTCTTTGCTCTTGCTGAGCTCGGCTTTCTCCATCCGTCGCATGTTAGAGTTGTAGCACAAGTTAGTGTCGTTTTCTGCAACTGTTAACGACATGGACACCTTCATGCAGTAAGTGGAGTTCCTGCGGAGAGAAAAAAAAGGGACCCTTGGTTAAACATTTAGCGTTCTTAAACTATGCTGCTATAGTGAATATTGCGTTAGTACATATTGGTTTTTTAAAGAGATTGTAGTCTCCAAAGTTTCAGGTTCTAGAGTAAACTGAGTGTATCCCTGCTGAAATAAGAAAAGAATTAGTGGTAAACCCTGATAATGAGATGACCTGCCAATCACAGAACAGACGGAAACATCAATTCACATTGACACTAATGCACAATTTATAATCATCAATAAAGTTGAGAACATTGAAGATAAAACAAGAAGAAAATCAAAATCCTCATAGAAAGACCCTCGCTGATATGCAAACACCTTACTAAAGTATTAAAATGCCCCCTCCATGTGATTTTTATTTCTCAGTCAAGCTCAAGGCGGTTATCAAGGGGAAGGCATCAAAATGGTCATGAGGTAGGAGCTGCCAGAGAACAATCCTTCTAGGTGAGAATGAAGGCGTGGCATTAAAGGCTGGGAAGGTACACTGGGCAACGGTGGGATTAGTTTGATTGGCAAAACACGTAACTTGTAATTTGGATTTTAAATACATCTTTTGTGTAAACAGTCCCAGAACTTTTCTGACACCGTGTATGGCTGTATATTATTGATGAACAACACAAGAGACGATTTATTATCAACATGAATAGGAAAGCCTTTTGCCAAGAAATTGCAATTTTGAAATGAGTGTCATCCTGGCGGCACTATTGATTCGTCCAAAAATTGATGTGACGTCAATTACGGCCTACATCAACATAGACATCAAGCAAAACAAAATTTGTTTGTAAGGAGTTCGGAAATTCAGAGAGAAATTCTATGATGCCTTTTGAATTTTTTGCCACCACACAGACGGGCATCTTTTGAAGTTTGATGATGACATGGTATTAAAGGGGAAGTTAACCCAAAGAAATCTTTCACATGTTCCACGTGCCTTCACCAGTCCAAACATGGCATTCTGATTAATATCAAGTTTGTGGAATATTAAGTTAAGCAGCAAAATCAACCCGTTTTTTTTAGCCACCTAAAGATGGCCATTTTGTCACTTTCTGTCGACTGAAAATGACATCACAGCTGCTCAGGGCTCAGCTAACAACCAATCATGGCTCATCTTCAGAAAGCAGGTCATTATCTGATCCCTGAGCAACTGATGTCATTTTCAATCAACAACAAGTGGCAAAATGGCGGTCCCAAGAGATGGACAAAAACGGTTGGAATTTGCTGCTTAACTCATATTCCACAAACGCAAAATCAATCCAAAAGCTTTGTTTCAACTAGTGCGGCTCCATGAAACGTATTCTTGATCAAGCATTTTTTGAGTTGACTTCCCCTATCAAGTCTTCTTAAGGAAACTTAGGCGGACTTTCCATGGACTTTACTCTGACTGATGTTAACTTTTTGTATTGCTTTGTAATACGGCAAGTTATCAGCGCCGAGTTAAAAAAGAAAAAGATGGAAGCAGACATTGACAGCGAGTAAAATAATCGGCACTCAACAACTTTCTTTGATGGGCGTTTATAAAGGTCAAATCCAGAAAAAGTCACATGAAATCTTTGCCACCCCTGATCACATTGTGTCGGAAGAGTTTTATTTTTCTTCTCACCTCTGGTCGCTATATGCTTGTACGGGTCAAAAGCTAGGATTTAAAATGTTCGTTATCTAGTACAATTAAAAATGATTGATCTTCAAACAATAAATCTGCCTGCATTGTTTGAATCACTTAATTCTCTTACCCATATAGATGGTTATGATTAAAATGTCTGTTGGCATTATTGTTATTACCGCCATTCTACACTGCAAAGCCAATTTCACAGCTGTGGGCCAATGAAATTGACTCTGACTCTGAGGCCATGTTCAATATTGTTACAGTGGAACCAAATATCTATTTCATGATGATGCTTGACTTCCAAGTTATTATAATTTCAAAATCCATTTTCTCATAGGAAATCGCATAGATTTAATCAATTCTTTCCAAGCCGAAACCGTCGCCAACATGAAACCTTTCTTTAACTGTACAAGCCATATCCAGTTAAAAAAAAACAAAAAACAACGGTAAAAAAAAAAAATCTTTTGTATCTGTTCATTTTGTGTGAATCATTGGCCATTGGGCTTTCATCCAAATAGCATTTAGATAAGCATTGACTTGATCAAATTCATTTGTGTGAGCTCATAATGACATTCCCTACTGCTTTAGTGGTTATCATGCTCTTGTTTGTTTTTAGTTGAAGTGATTTTCTTTTTACACAAATATTTACTGCATTGTATGAGTTTCAAATCCAGGTTCCATGACTACCTTAGTGTAGTAGAGAAGTGCTATAGTAATCTTGCTACCCCCTACAGTATATAGATGTTTGGCCTTGACGGGGTCAGTGCTCTACTGAGTGCTCTCCCCTGTGATGTCCTTGAAGTAATTTCCATCCGCCTCTTCTCGGCCCCACCCACTTTTTGACGACGTTTGTGGGTTTAGCAGTAACTACGTATTCAGCATCTTTAGTGAGTCAATAATTCACACTCGTGACCAATATAGGATTTATGGAGGAGTGATAGGAGGTGTTGGGGCTTAGTCAGCCGGGGCCTGGGAATGCTAATAAGCAAGGAGACAAACCCTCGGGCCTCCCAACAGGAAGGACAAGAATGGACAACCCGAACCCGCCCCCGCTGCCTCGTTACCTAGCAACCATCAACACACTTAAGCTGTGATGAATTTTAGCTGGAGGAGGTCCCTCTCACCCTCGCCCGCTGTCTGTCACTCTATGCTATTTTAATCCGGCACTCATCATCATCGTCATTATCATCGTCGTCATTATCATCGTCGTCATTATCAGAGCAGTTACAAAGCAACCTGCGTCCACTGGATCGACAAAACTAAGCACCCAAAATATATAAACATGCAAACAAAGGACAAGGGCACCTTCGGTTGCTATAACAACCTGGCTGCGGGGATTTGCTGCCATTCATTCACCAACGCATTAATAAGGTCAAGCAGTAATGTGACGGCGTGCATCGCTTATTGCGCTGCATCGCAAAATTCATCAGTCGAGGACGCATAAACACATCTCGCCTTGTATAAGTCGAAAATGTCAGCATGGGCCAAAAAAACAAGACTTTTTTTTTTTTTTTTACATTGCCAGCGCCAGCCAATCATTACATTTTCTTTTGTCCACCTTATCGTAATTGAGACAAACATTGTATGGTTAAAAAAAGGTTTTAAAATGCATTTGTGCACATTTTGTCTTTGATCCTGACATTCTGGGCATGTTACAGGTGGAATTGAGTGAGCCTTTGAGCACAGAAACACAAAACTGGGATATTTTGTAGATAATATACGAAATGTAAAGCCACATTTTTATGCAACTATATTTGCAGTGTCCGCCTGAAATATGCCAACTAACTAAAGAACCGCTCGCATGGATGGCTTTGGAGAGGAAGAACAAGACTGGAAACTTATTGGAGATAAACTACAACAGAAATTGTGGGCACTCAACATCCTTCACAAACGCTCCACTCCAAAATTCCAAGGAAACAGTTTTGCAGAAAGTTGTGCCACTTTTCACTTAATACATGGTGTATTAGCAGCCATCCCGACACTTGTGTTCATATAGTGTACAGTATTGCACCACTTTGCCCTGCCTGAGTGATCCTGGTCATTCTCGAGGGGAGGTCCACACCGGCTTTTCATTCCATTTCATTACAATACACATTTAAGGCTCGCCAGATGCTCCCATTCACTGCAAATGACAAGCGTTTCATATGATCTACTCAGGTTATGGAAGCAATAAGGGAGTCACCTCTTTCATATAAACACTTTTGACCCCCCCTGAAGCTATAAAACACACACACACACACCCACGCACACGCATACACACGCTCGTGCGCACCCACTATGCGGTGGGTCTGAGAGACAAATGTAAAGGCAGTAGCAGGAGAATGGCTGCGAGGAATGAGCAAAAATAATCTTCTACAACAGGAGACATCACCTAGAGGACTGAATCTGGAGTTGTTTAAAAAGAAACCCTGAATTTTTTTTTTCTTTTTTTTAATTTGGACCAATATCTTTAATTGAACTTGCACAACCTTTGGAGAATTTACAGGGCACTTTTCTAGCTTTTTTGTTTAAATATGTGTATATGGGAAAATACATATATTTATGTTATTAATATATATTTTTTTTTGAATTGCAACTCATCAGAGCCAATCAAATAAACGCCCCTGCATGAACGTTCATGTAAACTGACGATGTCTGTGATAAAGCTATTTACTGTAGTTGTTTTTTCTATAGCACATTAGTTTTTCTTAACAATATTACTACGACTACTACTACTAATAATAATATCATATGTCTATATATTTAGTAATATTAAGGGTTAGGTTCAGCAACAGGTGATTTTTTTTTTTTCGGAAACATCATAGCATCTAATGACAACGTATGGTAAAATCCGTATTTTGCATAAGTTTTTACAGGTCATCATAAAAATATCGCTATAAATAAAAGATTAAAATCAGCGGAAAAAAATACAGTTAGGCCCACATAAAGCCATTTCTGACTCAAAATTGGACCAGTGTAATTGAGGAGCACTGAATTACCTCATCAGGTTTTACTGTGTAGAACACGGACAAATGGCCAAATGTTTTCCTAGCAATTGAATTTGGCTGGAGAAATTGCCGTTGAACTGGGCCACTTTAACGTTGTTGAGGACATCTGCTCTATCACTTAGCGGACAACAAAAAGGTGCAAGAGGAAAATGCTGCCGAAAGCAAAACGAGGCAAAGCCATGCAAGAGCAATGGCCTTTTAGGTAGCAAGAGGAAACACTTGAGGCCACTCATGTCCACTTGAAGAATATGTAAAATCATGCATTGTTAATACATATTTGCATATGTGGGCAATCGCCTACCTTGTTAAGCAAAGCAAATAAGATCAGAAAAAAAACACAGCTGAGCCATTGAGGTCCACTGGGAGCAGACAGATGTGTTTGTTAAATATCCACACACACAGTGACATTGTGGAAGGGTGTGTGTGCGAGGTCGCTACGTTTATGGACAGCCAGAGGTCGTCTTACTGTCGAATGCATCGCCAATGTCACACTTGCTAGGACCGTAGGAGTTGAATAAGGTGTGAAGTGATTACCCACACATTAATTGTCACAGGTACGATGACAGAGACACAGGTTGAAAGATTGACTGATCCCAATCAGTGTTGCGCTGAATAAGACAGGTGAGAGGAGGGAGCAGGAGATGCAGAAGAAAAAGAGATAAAGCCGCCTTCACAAAGTGACTATGTTTGCATGCAGGGTTAAGGTCAGAATTTCGATTTCTGAGTCATTCGGAACAACCCGTTTACATGGCCTGGGCGGGCAGAGTTACTCCTCACTTTTAAATAACCCGATTGAAATGGCGATGCATCGACCACATCATGACAAAATTGCCGCTTGTTCTTCCGCTTCATTCCTTTCTTCCTCCATGCTCCGAAAGTGTGGCGTTGTACTTACTCTAGGTTACGCACCAAACATCGCGCATAAGAGCACTTCCAGTGGTACAAAGACCAAGGTGCCCTTTGCTTGCGCATGTGTGTGTGTGTGTGTGTGTCCCGTACAATCGGGGCATTCCGACCGGTGTGTGCATGCGCACGTATTCAGGTTAGAAAAGGAGAAACACAGACATGATATTCCAAATTTTTAAAACCCGAATAAGGGTTTTCGGTATTCGGGTTATCATGTGCATTTATATGGGTTTTAAAAACCCAAAAAATGTCAATATTCAAGTTTTAAATACCTTATTGACAGCACGAAAAATGAAAAAGTAGTCAATGTCACGACTGGTTGACAATTTTCTGAATTTCCAACTAGCAATTCTTTTAAATTTTCAAACTACTCTCACAGAAATATAAATAAAGGGTTCCTAAAATGACATAAGTTCCGACATTTTGACATTGCGAACGCCGCACATTTAATGTGTTAGGGCAGCAGTGTAAGAATAGATTGCCACGTGGCTCGAGACTTCAGGCTCAGTTACTGCTGTATTTGCAGTTTTGTTATTTGATTGGTTTATATTTATGGCCTAGATGTATGTTTCTCATACAACTCAATGACTGTGTTAGTGGAATTTTGCGCATTCTGACTGGGGTACAAATTTGGCTCAGGTCGTTACCGAAGTAAGTAGAGGACCACTTGTATGTGTGCGTGTATATGAGTATTCATTTATCACACTTATACTGACTCATGCAGCATGCAGCATGCAGCAAAATATTTTTTTGGAGCAGGTTTCCTGTAGAGAGTTCCAGAGTCATATTGTCTCCATTATAAAACACATTTTAGCCATAAAAGTAAGTAACAACATATGAAAGGAAGTATACTTTTTTCCACTAAATGGAATTCTCAGGTGTCTTAATAAAATGACTCATGGAAACGAGCCACAATTTACCCTTAGCCAAAGCAGGGTGGCCTGATGCAAGTAAAGCTTGGCATGAATAGGACAATTATTGAGTCTGAATCCTGAGAGAAACCTGGTTGCTGAAGAAAGTACAGCAGTGCAGTCATATACGGAATGTTTGAACGGGAGCTGAACCAGAACAAGAGAAGAGTTCTGATCAAGTCGGCGAGTCAAGATACAAACAGGATGTTATTGAATGCTTGCTTGCTCATCATATCGCTGTGAGCTTCTTATTGGGTGTTGCCACAGAAATGTCACTTAGGTGCCGGTTATCTGAAGCTAATGCTGATAACACCGATCGGAGCATCCAACAACACGGAAGCTCATCTTTGCTGCCGGCGGTTAAATGATAGCGGTTCCGTACGAGAATAGCAGTTTCACGCTCAGGTTGCAGTCGATTCGTGAGTGGAAAGGAAATGCTGGAGGAAAGCTCAGGAAAATGTACGTGGTTGTTTAATTTCACAGTTGATGGGCGGGCGGCCACTCCGGAGACTCATTTCCACAATATGTCCCCTTTACCATTCCTAACGGTCATACAGGTATAAAAATATGTCGCAGTTATGGAATAAAACAATACACAGCGGAGCATCTAAAGTGGAACACGATGAATTTGGTACAATTTGGAGTTGGACTAAGGTTTCATAAAGAATGTGTCCCTCAAAAAAGACAAAAAAGGAAATGTCATGAAATCTCACGAGATCATGCTCAGTGAGCATCAAAACTAAAGTCAAAAGACAAACTCTACTGCGTTTAGGCCCAGGTAAATACAAGCGTCCTCACATTCACCTCGTGTCAACAGTCAATGCAACAGTTATTGTAATAGAAAATTAGCTTTTTAATTGTGTGTATACAACTGATTGAGTTTCTGGAAATTAAACAACCAAGTGCATCTTTTATCTTTCTATTTGTGAAAATGCGTCTGTGCGAGCCGTTCTACAGAACTGCTTCTAATTAACATAATAACCGCCCCCACACCAAGTTTCTCCGCCGATGACATGAGCAGCGGGGCAAAGTGAAGATCCGAGGGCTGGAGTCTGGTTGCCGGACGACACAGTGTGAAACACTATCATGCAGCAGTACTATAATGCAGAAACACCGACATCCCTCGGGTGCCATGAGGCCTCTGTTATCCCATCAAAATCAAATGGTAAGCAGAGCTGCAGTGGGGTTTTATGAATATCCAGATTAACGTTATTCAAGGGGTTATTTCAGCATATATTGCATAGCCCTCCTGCTTTCTGAAGCTGAGCCATGATTGGTTGTTACCTGAGCCCTGAGCAACGGTGATGTTTTTTTCAGACTACAGAAGTGACAAAATGGCCGCTGCCTGAGATGGCTAAAAAGGGGTAGATTTTTACTGCTTTACTCATATTACGCAAATGCAATATTAATCAGAATGTTTAGACGAGTGGGCCTGCATAGAACATATTCTTGTAAAGAATATTTTTGCTTTGACTTCCCCTTTAAGACAACTGTTTGAATTGTGGGGGAAAAAAAGCATAATAGACCTCTGGGCCCGTACATAACTTAATTAAGTTTTACACTACATCGATCCTTCATACAGCTAAAAAGACTAACACGTGAAGGCCACCCGCCTCGGTTTTGTGGTTAATAAAGTCTGCATGGAGGTACGCACTGGAGCACAAAGACAGGAGCATGTGTGGGGATGCTCAGGTCACAAGTGTGCCTCAAAGGCTTACACTCTGACAAAAAAGACAATCGATTTAAGCTCAGAGGAAAATCTCTCACATTGTGCCATCTGAGAAGACAAAAAAATCCCTGCGGCTCCAAGGTACATTAAGAAACCCCGGGCACTTTCTTGCACCAGACTTACATTCTGCTCGGGATTCAAACTTTTAAGAAGAACGTTCCACAGTCGGATATTAAAAAACACTCATCTGTTGCATGAAACTGCGGGAGCATCAATCACATATTCTTTGTCACACAGGCACATCGAGAGCACACTTGAAGCCTCTCTGCCTCCTTAAGAGGCCTTTAACCCAGTTTATTAAAAACTCCACGAAATGAAGAGCTGCAATGAGCCAATTATTGAAGGATGTTATCCGCTGCAAAGGTTAATAAGTTACCGCGACACCACTGTGCATCTTAATCTTATTACGTACCTCGATTGCAAAAGACGACTACTTATAACTTGAGTGTGCGCTTCGTACACCAAACTGCCACACCATCAGGAATATCTGCCCAACCCGACGACAATCGCGGGTGAAACTCACTTTTCATTGAGCCTGCCGATGAGATTTTCACTTAACAATGTTTAGCATTGTAATTGCAGTTTGTTGTATATGGTGTAGGTCAGAGGTATTCAATTAAAAGTCACAGAGGTCCACGATGAACATTTCTTCCAATTAAAAGGTCCGAACCAAAGTCCGACTTGCCTTAATGTCTAGCCTATGTTCACATTTTTACATCGTTTCAATATTTAGTCATTTTCAACAGAGTGCACTTATATACGAAATATTTAGCAATGTTCCCATTAAACACCTTTGCCAGTCAAACAAATATAAGGCGTTTATTTCACATTCAAGAAAATGTGGCTCCAGGAACTGAAGGGTGCCACTTCCGGAAAAAATAGTAAAATATCTCCTGCAGAAATATATCAAGTGCTAAGCATTGAGTTAACATCTTTTGCCTTTTTTTCTCAAATCAAAGAGTTATCAGCCCCCAAAAAAACGGAAAGCCTAATTATCCAAGTAAAACAGGTCAACATGTTCAATACACAATCAATAAATATGACTGTCCTCATGAAAAACTAATTCAAAATGAGCTTTGACACCAACTTTTCTTTTGAATATTTTTTAACTTCTCTTAATGAGAAAAATGAGTTTGTGACTGCCCTGCCAGTAACTTAAATCTGGGCTGGAAAGGACTCAGGGCCATTGGGATTTGGTAGATTATTTCACACATCTGCGCTTTGTGTTTTCCTTTAAATGTTTGTGCAACAGCATTTAAGCACTCCTTCGCAACTGAATGTTTTTTTATGTTTCCCAAAATCTATGATACTTTTAGTGAACATTCGTTTGCATGCCGTTGGGATGTAAACGAAAATGTAAACATCTGTTATACTGCACTCGAAGTTCGATGTTTTTGCGTGCGCTCACCTCAAACTTCATCGGATAACTTTGCAAAAGAGGGCGGTGCTTTGTTTCATAGTGGCGATTCGAAATGTTGCGACGCTTTCGGAGCATATGATGCACACTGGTTTAGAATCGGCTGCAGCCAGAACGAAATTAAATTTCTCCGTCCATTCATTGAAAACAACACGCATCGACCTTGCTAACTTTTTAGCAAGGCATGGTGTCAGCAGCACTCTCTTCCGGTCTGTTGCGCAATTGGCAGTGGATCGTAAACAAAAGATTTGATTGGCTCAAATCAGTGACGCCTTTTCCGTATTAACTACAATTGCAGCGCCAACGTTTGCGAATGCGCCCTGAAAAAAAAATCATCATAGATTGGTCATGGGTCCGGTCCGACCATCCCGCGGTCCGCCATTTGGTGATGCCTGGTGTAGGTAATATTTTGGTCATTTTACTTACTTTAGCAACATGCTTATTGTGTGTGAAGGGCCTTTTGAATTTCTTCTTTTGATTTTCTATCTGGCAAAGATTATTGATTATATAAGTTACAACAGTGGTGGGTAAAATATGGCCTGTGGGCCACACGTGGGCCGCCGCGTCATTTAATCTGCTCCATCAAGCATTTTCCTGAAAGTCTGTAATATTGATTACATTCATTTTGACATTTTTCCGCAGTAATTGTTTAATGAAAAAGTGTTTATCCTTCAGTCATGCATGTTCCATTCAATTTAGCTTGAATAGCTTTACAGGGGACCTGTAGCCCATCCCAGAAGATTTTGAGTGAGATGTAAACATGTTTATTGTTAAATAAGCAATTTTACATGTTTTAAACCCACTGTTGTTTTTTTCTACTAATCACCTGTCCTGTCTCAAAAATCAAATATAGACCATGAGCACACAAGTTACCCCCAAAACCATTTCTCAATTTGCCCAAGGAAGCCTTCAAATTTGGGGCATTCAACTTCAGAGCTTCAACTCTTGTGGCAACGCAATCGGAAGTCGTTAATAAATCAGAATACACCGTAGTATATCACTTAACTATTCTGATGTGATTGTAAAGTTATGATTTCAATACCTTTTTGGATGAAAAACACTCAAAACCACCATCTTACCGTAAGACGCAGGAATAGAGTCCAACATCCTGAAGGTCGGCGGGTCTGAACCAGATGGCGTCCTCTTCCTTGCTCATTCGCACACCGTCAAAGGAGATGGGCTCCTCAAAGTCGCTGTGGCCCAGGCCCGAGCTGCGGTACCACATGAGGCTGAGGCCTACGCTCTGAGCCTGGCTGTAGTTGGCGCGGATGTAGCCATAAAATAGTGCACACTTTAGCCGCACCGGTTCGCCCTGCAGGACCTGGTACTTCAGGTAGTCCACTGACCAGTCTGTGCAGCCATCCACTGTGAACACACAAGACAGGAACCTTAATCAGTGCTTGCTGACATTTTCTTTCAACAGAACAGGATCAGAGAAATGAGTCGGAGTTTCAAAACTTCACATTGCTGTCCTACCTGCAGGTATTCCCTCATATGGAAGCCATTCAGGCGCACTTGTTTTTCAGCTTTCACAAGAACAATGGTTTTTAAACCACTAAATATGTTTCTTGCTAATTTATTGAACACTTTATCAACAGTGTAAGCCAATATTCAATTAGGTAGCCTACAATATAAGAATGTTATTTAAAACAAACATATTAGGCAGATGGTCAAGATGAATAATGACATTATATCACACCTGCTTTAAAGTGGGCCCTTTACTTTTAACTAAGTTTATATTCGATATGAATTTAAAAAAAAGTGACTTAAAAAATGCGAGACTAAAAAAATCAATTTGTGCTCAAGCAAGAAGCAATGTGTAAAACAAGCTGTTCCTCTATTTGCTTTCTTGACTGGTCACATGACCTTGTGATGTTGTGAAATTTCATCAGTCGCGGCTAATTGCCGTTCCATTTGAAAGCACGCAGAAACCAAAAATACATGGACTACGTGGATGTTGTTCTGGTCTGATACTTTACGCATGCACTGGTTGGTGACTTGTGAGGACATGGCTGTGAAAATTCCCCAGGATACGTTTCATGGATTCAATAAAATGGTTTGAGAGGATTTTTTAAAATTGAAATCTAGTTAAGTTATAAAACTGTGATAAATTACTGAAATATAACAGATCCTGAGATTTGGGTTAGGTTTGGTAAGGAGTGCACTAACCAACATCGAGAGCTATTTAAGGATCTATCGCAAGGCATTATGGGTGTTGTAGTATCATCAGCATATGTTCCATTCTAGTCAAAGGTTCTTGATGTCATTGGAAGAATAATGATTACAATGAAATAAGTTATTTTTATTACTGGTTTAGTTATGTTTTTATGGCTACTAAAATTAAATTAAGGGGTATAGTATAAGTGTGAGTTTTATTGTGATCAATATTTAATACGATCTAACGGGTGTTTCATAAGTGCTGTCATTATTCATCATATATTTTGCAAAAGGAATATTAAAAAAGACATATCACCCCATATCACTAATTTGCATCTATGGTAAGCACTCTTCCTTCTGCGCTTTTGTTGCGTATTCAGAGCATGTGTGTGCCATCTTGGCCTCAGCAGGCTACCCTCCTGCAATATTCAAATGCAACAACTCGCGTTGCATCTGGGAGCGAACTGTAAAACGCTCCATAAATGATGTCAGACTCTTCTATGTGCTGAGGATGCACAACAGCACCAAAAAAAAAAAAAAAAAAAAAAGTGCAAGGCAAGATATTTAACCAGGAATACGCATCCAGCCCATAAAAAAAGGCAAGGCAACGCTCCTTAGCTTCCTATGAAGAGATATTTGTGCTGAAGCTCCTCAGGGTACTCCTCCGTTTTCTACATGACCCTTGAATGTAACTTTTTATGAGTCATTTGTGCTAACCAGGTCAGAAAATTGTTGAACATGGCTAAAATTAAAATACATTATATATAAGTGTGTGTATATAAAAACTGGGGACATTAACTCATTCATATATACCTTTTCAAAAACGTAGTCCCCGCCTCCCAAAGACGGATTTATACGTCGTACCCTTTTTATTTTTTTTAATGCATCATAGCTCCGTGTTTGTATAGCATTAGAACAGAATATTCTCTAGGCCTCGCAAAATCAAACGCTGGGAATGAGGCGTATTCTCTTGTGAAAATGGCTGGAATTAAATATTAAAAAATAAAGTCAATTCTCAAAATGCATTCCAATGTGCATCCTGATATTAATACGGTATCATCGGCGGTCTTAAACAATTAGCTTAGACTTCACTGGTTGGTTGAGCTGACTGGATCTTACCAATTGCATGAAAGAATGTGAAACACATTTGTATGCAAATCCCTCCCAATACACAAGCTACCTATGGGCCTCTATCAGTCTAATACAAGCATGTCTTGTATGCCGCTGGTGTACTGTATATTTGGACTACATGACGGTGGAGGAGAGTGAGTAGTTGTTGGTGGTGATGGTTGGGTGAGATAAAGCCATAAGAACCCCGGCTGGCAGTGATACGGTGTCTCACAGGAACAGCTCCGATTGTAATTAATACTCTTAATTAGTAGGGAAGTCACACATGCATGCATTCCCTATATGAATAGTTGTCTGCCTAATTACGGCTGCTAATTACCAGTGGGCTTCACCACAAAAAAAAAGAGCGTTGTTACGTGAGAATGAGATTCAAACAGAACGCATCATCATGGCGCAATGTGTGAAACTTAGCCTAATTATCGCTGTTAATAATGAGAGCAGGACCCCTCCAGTGTACTTACAAGCAGGAGCACATGTGTTCAATTCAAACTCTTATTAACCCAGTTCAGACTAGTATAAGTAGAATATTTTAATCGGTGGCTAATGAAAAAAATATTTATTGATTTAGTTTCTCAAAGGGTACAAAAATAAAAATCAAGGGACAGTCAGTCGATATGGCAACACCGCTGATTGGCTTTTTATTGAACCCAATAACTCTGACTCCCTATTCATGCATCCATTTATCAGTCAGTGTCAATCATTATATAGATCACCACTGGACAACATTTAATTCCTAACTGCCCTCTGACTCTCGCATCATCGGATGCGTTTTTAGTCAATGCAGTTGTGATAACCGCAGTACTGAACTGTTGCTTCAGAGTGTGTACAAGTCAGAGCAGGGGTCACCACCCATGCATTCAATTAATGTATATACACCCAAAGAAATATTACATGTAGCATGCCAAACACTGCTGTTAAACTATGGCAGGGAAAAAAATCTTGCAATGTATCATATCTTTAACTACACTAGTTTGTAACTATTCGTACTATTACTGTTTCCAAGCAAAGTCCAACCACTGTGTGTATTCATGTAATTTTTATATTGAATAATTTCAAATCTTTGCTATTTGAATTCCCCCCTTCATGTATTTAGATATATCTATCGGTTTCATCTATCTCAGCTGATTGTCTTCCAAAATTAATGAGCACCAAAACACCATATTGAAATATCATCAGAAAGTATTACAATAACGTTGAATTGCAAGATGATATGACTTTATTATACCCCCATTAGAAACATGACAAATAAAAAAAACACACACTATTAAGCCTTTTGGAGCCTCAGGGGACAATGTACTTGAAACTACTTGAAGAATAAGCAACCCCCAAACAATTGTGCAGCTTGATGTGACTGCCGCCTTGCCTCTTGACTGCTAATAAATGATGTATGCAGACAAATTTCATAAACATTGAGAGTGTCGGCCTGGTCAAACTTCAAATGCATAAGATTAGAGTTATTGTACACAGGCTTCCATAGACCTCCCACCAGGGCTTGTGTGTGCATGTGCACTGTAGATATTTAGATATGAAACTCAAAATGGGTTTATCAACTCAATTAGAGGCTGACATTTCCCACATCCCCACGCTGGGCTCGAAAATCAATGTTTCCCACTGGAAGCACGCTGCAGTCACCATCTCTCGCTCCCTTTGTGCAAGCACACACAAACAAATGCACAAAATCCTGCCTACACTTCTGGAACATCACACCTTTTATAACGATTGTGCTCGGCCACTCCTAAACAAGCCCCGACTGTGAGGCTGGCTTTCATACGCACATGTTGCGGAGCGGCTGCGCTTGTGAATTACACTGCAGCATCTGAGACTGCAGCATTCTTTTACTAGCTTTTTTTTTTTTTTTTTTTTTTTTTTTTTCAGTTCATGCACCATCAATGATACAGAACATGTGTGGGGGGGCATAGGTGTGGGCAGTGGGGTTGTCAAACTGTTACAATGTGTGCGCGCCTCGGAGCATTATTACATTGAGTTTTTGACACAAATGTGACACAACACCAAGGCAATAAAAACAGAGCCAGCAGCATGAATAAATGTACCCACATGCATGCATAAACACACGATGACAGAGTTTGCGTGTCGCTTGAGTTAACGCCCAGATATTCTCTCTTTGGCACTTGAAAAAGGCTCTCTCTGGGATTTTAAAACCATCAGTCACGGTTCAGGGGTCGGTGAACAAATACAGTAAATCACTGAATTTGTCACCTAGTAATCCATGTTTGTCTTCATGGCTCACTTTCTTAAATGGATGGCTCAGTCACCTGGCACCTAGGGTTAGTCTTTTGGGTCCTGGCTTCCTGGAGTGTCTCTATCCAGCCTGTTTTACATGTTTTCCTCTTCCAACACACGTGATTTAAATGATCAGGATCGCCATGACCATATTTGGGCACCCCTGCTTTATGCCACTGTTGGATGGCATCTTATGCGCAGTGCATGCAGTCATTGGTTTGTTCCTCACTGGAATCAAATTATTTTACATACAGTCATATATTGATCTGTTGATCATTAGACAGCAATGGATATCAACATTGGGTCGGTTCTGTCTTGCATGGTATCAAATGTAAAAACTATAGAATCATTCTCAGTCATGTCACTCATTGTTTATGGCGTAATTGGACGATCCACGTTGATTAGTACGGGCAGCTGATATGATTGATCGGTTCTGTCACCAAGTAATTTGTGCTTCTCTTTGAGTCCATCCTTCTTGAACGATCTCGGAACGTAAAAACAGTCTCTCGTCATTGGTTGACATCTCTCATGCTGTTCATGTAAAACTTGCTGTGGGCCAGACAAAGATATGGTCATCATGAGTTCCTCCGTAATTAAAATCCGACCATCTTTTCATACAAAGCCGCGTATCACCCTAAATTGCTCCTTTCACTCTAAGCCTCATCACTACCTGCTCCTCTAATAAAGTGTAATTATCAGATCTTAGGCGGGCAGCGGGGTTCTCGCAGGTCACAAACGAGAGTCAGTGATCTATGCTGATAAGAACTCTTAATAACGATCTGTCAAATTCGCTTTCTCTTCTCTTCAGTATACACACCCGCCCCACACACACACGCACACACCCCCACACGTCCATATCATCTAAGACAGGGCCAGTTCTAGTCATGCGTACTTGAGGGAACCGGCAGTAATTTTAAGGGGGTATCATGTGACATACTTTTACTTAGTTTGACCATTTTATAGTTACAAAGCGTACCAGAACCCTTTTCAGATCACACAAGGCAAATTCACAGATGAGCTCGGACTGGGGTCGCACTGTTGAGAGGGCTCTATTTATTGCACTTCACCCCTTTGCTCAAATTATAAAAAATTTAAAATGGGTTATGATGGGTTGCCTCCGTATTTTCTCTCTCAATATCTCTCTCTCTCTCTCTGTCTCTCTCTCTCTCACTCAAACTAACAGTTTAAAGGCCAGTACACGCAAAAGCATTAAAAGATTTCATTCTGCTCCAAAAGCAAATATTTTAATTCTATACACATGGTATAGGACCTGAAAACTTAATTCTGTCCTTGCTTAGTCCGTCTTTTTTTAAAAACCTACTCATTCTCAGTCCTCTGTCCCAAAAATGGGCATCCGTGCCAACTGACATTTCCGGCCCCGGGATAAAATCCCCATCTCTGTGTATTGGACTCAAACAATATCAACAATAAATGTTTATGGAACACAAATTATGAACAATTTCTTTCTTCAATAATAAATGTCTTTGTGGCAATTCATACAGTCTCACTGCACAAAGTAGATCACCGACTGCGAGCACGCAGCATGAAGAAGACGAGACAGTGGTGTGGAAGCTTGAGCCGACTTGATTTGATTTAAGGAGGCACAGCATTTGTTTGATTGAGCCGTGTCCCCCCTCTTGCCTCATTGTATAGGCAGTCCTGGTCAACCTATGCCCCGTGGCGGCCTTACAGTGCAGTTTCCGCAGTGGCTAAGAGCTGAAGCCTTGCTGTAACAGGGCCGAATTGATAGTAAATGGGTGGCCTGTACAAATAAATGTCTGAAGTGAATGGAGAAAAAAAAAAAAAAAAACAACAACTGCAATCATGCAGCAAATCAGCCCTGTTTGAACCACGCTAGCCAATCAACAGTGGACAGCTGTAAGCACTGTTTGTGCTCACAGCTGGTCTTAAAATACGCCTCTATCACGTTCCCCGCCTTCACATCCAAATAAACCCAAATAAAATTCCAAATAAACATGACATAAGGCAGGAATGCATTTCCAGAATGGGCCGCCAGTGTTGTGTTTTACAAAGCAATTTGGCACAAGGTTTTGTTAGACCGGCAGTGTATCAAATATATCATTTTCAAATAATTCTAAAATTATAAGTAAAACAAGAACACCCCCGCAAGGGCTTAAGCTGATTAAATTGAAATTAATGACTGGACATCTATGATCCAATTAGCTAAAAGCAGGTTATGATTCTTTCTGGATCTACAGGCGCAAAATGCCTTAGTCAGTATCATATGTTTTTCAGGAGTCATTGGTCAGTCTCCACGATGGTGGCATCACTAATTGGTTAGTTCTGTAAACCATGAGCACTTTATAAATAAAGATGTATGGTGTATTGTTTTATAGCTCACGTTTCTCTCAATGTCCTTCCTTCTTGCATGGCATGTAAATGAAGATACTCATTACCAAGAATTTCCAATTAAAATTCTGAGGAGGTGTAGAGGTTTTCCCAGGACAAAGGTCCGAATAAGAACACGTTTCTATCTGTGTAACCAAACTATCAAAGAAAGTAAAAATTGCACATTTCCTTCTGCTTCTCATAATCTTTGCGATTTTGCAAATACAATGTTTTGTATTCCGTGAAAGACCCTAAGCAGTTCTGCCCATCTCTTCATGTATGCATGAAGAGAACCGACCCAAGCGATGCCGCTGATTTGTCAGTTCCCTTGGTCCGTCCTGTTAAAAGGAATGAGTTGCAGCAGCTGATGCCAGAAAGCTAAAACTATTCAATGCTCTGCCCAAGCTAATGCTAAGCTTGATTATACCCGTCCCGCTTTGTCGTTTCAAAGCCTGCTTATATTGCTCACAACAATAAAATCCTTATTGTCATCCATAAAGCTCATAAATGAGGGCGCCATCGCAGATCAATTCATGTAAATACTTGCCATTGAGTCAACTCCAAGAGATGAGTTGAGAAATAAAGTGGAGTTGGAGCCACGGGTCTCTTGAAAATGAAATATGATGTCGGATTCAAGTTTGATCTTGATAATCATGTAAGAACACAGACTGATAAGGCCTTGCTTCATTCAGCTCTGCTGTCTGGGAGTCTCATGACCGCATCCTGTTACTGTTCTGTTGCCAGTCCATTAGATTAGATTTGATAGGACCTGGCATGCGCTGTATAAACATTACGATCACACTTACGTTATTAGCAAGGATTGTTCGTGTTTACGCATCCAGCCAGTAAAACTGTGGCGTGACGATAACCATAGAACATTATGACTAGGAAAGCGGTGCACATTTCAGTCTCAGCTCCTCAGTATAACACTTTTACTATGCACTATTGGACTTGTATGGCAGTTAAGAACGTTAACGGCACATTGCCTGTACTGTTAATAACGGCGTGGTTTGACTGTGGAATTATTTCGTTTTGCGATATATTTAATGGAATAATTTTTTTAATGAATCCAAGGCCGAAGAGCTTTCTGAACAGGATTGTGTCTGACCTTGCAGTTTGCACCGTATTTATTGTAATAGTGTGCATTATCCCCACGTTCTTCCTCATTGTCTTTGCAATAACACTAGAGAAGTTTATGTCCTTTTAATCTCTCCCGTCTGTGTCGCACCGCTCCAAATTTCTCCTTCTCCAAGTCATCCTTGTACTGATGGCTCACCATTGCTCATTTAAATGCAAATGCGGACCAAACACCGATAATTTTTAGACGTGGGAAAGATTTACCCTCTCGTCAGTTTTCCGTCACTCTCTTTGTAATTTTCCTGTCCTATTCAGTGATTAGAATGAGCCAATTCGCTTTGTAAAGATTAGATCGGCTGAAAAAAAAAAAAGAAACTACCTGCCAAATCTATGTTAGGTGTATGCAGGATTGCACACACGGTCACTTAATGCAGATTAGCGTGATTATTAAGTCGTTCTTCAAATTCCATGCTGATTGAGTTGCTTGCACAGATACTTATATTTCACATTTCTATTGTGGTCATTGCCATGACTTTTTGAATACAGAAACTTCATACCATGTTGCACTTTGTCTCTATGCAGTCAGTTATGTCTTTTGGAAGAAAGTACAAACTCTTCACTATCATTCAATGACTGTGCATACAGTTATTTGTTTGTCATATCAGTTGTTGCAGGCATCACCACAGATTGGTCGCTTCTGTCACTTAGAATTTGCATTTCAGTCTCGCCTTCTTGCACAGTCTCTGAATGTTGAAACTCTCTACCATCATCACACTTACTGTTCTTACATACAGTCATTAGTCAGTCTAAATGTCAGTCGTCAGCATTGATGATTTGCATTTTGGTTTTTTCTTAGTGGTGAAACTCCCGATCATATTAATGCTTGCTGTTCTTCTTGGAGCACTTTTGACCAGTCAATTTCATTAAACGGAATCTCACATTTCTCTGCAAGTCGATTCAATTCCGTTTTATTTATATAGCGCCAAATCATAACAGATACTGCATCAGGGAACCTGCCACATGGACCAGGTAAAAAAAAACACAGGTTCGTGCAATCGGGGTAGGCAAGTGAGGTAGTCCCGGCCACTGCTGGTTTCTCCATGTGAAGAATTAAAAAAATAAATAAATAATTGAAAAAAAATGACATTCAATTACAGTATGTTCCGTGATCCATGGTTTATGTACATGACCATCCATCCATTATCAAACCCGCTTATCCACACCTGGGTGCGGCCGTGTGGGGGATCTAGAAGTTGAAATTCAATAGCATATAGTTCTATACCACCATACTTGATTTGGCAATTTTTTTTTGGTTTGACTTGCGATCACGTACTTGAGATTAAACTGCTATATGTTGGCAGTGAACTCAGTTAAAAACATTTCACAATTAGCAGCAATTCAGCAAAGATGGAACAAAAAAATAAATCAGGCTTCAAGCTGTTTAATGCCACTAAACTGAACATACGACACAAAGAAATACGCATTGTGTAATAAATACAATCAAACAACGTAGCCTTATGAGTGGACCTCAAGCTTTATGCTAAAAGGGAAAATGCCATTGACATGCTAATGATTAGCTATGATAGCTGTAGCCGTAGAACACCTTAAGCGATTGATATTTGAAGACAAACTGTCGACAGATAAGATAGTCCTTACTGTCGTACATTCGTGATCATCTTTGAAAATTAACTACAATATCTTGCTCAGAATAACTACCAGTACTAGTACACACTAAGAAATAAAAAAAACTTGGGTGAATTAAAAATTTCAAGGCAACAAAGTAATATTATATATTGAATAATATTAAACTTACTAAAAAAAAATATTAAAATAAAATTTTTTATTACATGAGCTTTGAGCAACTATGATGCAATTTTCAATCAACAGAAGTGACAAAATGGCCGCCCTCTGAGATGGCTAAAAACAGGTGGAGTTTGCTTCTTAACTCATATTTCTCAAATGCAAATGCAATGCTTTTGACCATTTTTTTGTACCAAACAAGTGTCACTGCCACTTGAGTTGGAGCTTAATTGTGCAGAACAAAAGTCAGCATACAATTAGAGATTGGGAGAGTAAACAAGCCGGGAGAAGGAGACAACCTTTGATGAAATGTGATGCGACGGCTGCATATGCAAATAACACAAGTGGCGTGTCTTCCAGGCCTTCTGCCATGCAGCTACCCACCGACACCAGCTGAGCAAAACCACTGCCAGAGTGCTGCAGGGCAGCCTTTGGTGGCACACTGGCATTTGACCGCCTGCTGCTAATTATTCAATGAAGAATCCAATAATCTACCTTTTTACCTTGTTGGCTTGATTCACATTTGTAGGCTGTAGTAGCATGTTTTCCTGCCCACAGCAGAAGATGCAGTGAATCATGTATTTTGAAAATGCCAGCATACATTGGACGAAGGTAAACAGTTAAAAAAAAAAAAGAAATATATATATATATATATACATATATATATATATATATATATATATATATATATATATATATATATATATATGACCAATTAGTGTGCAGCAGTTGTTTATGACTTGATAGAAATATAACTTCAAAGTACCTTGTTTTGCCAATGCAGAACTGCACAATTTACACACAAAAAAAAAAAAAGCCATTGGCAAAATACAGTGCTTGGGGCAGACAAGCCAGACAAGTTGTTTTCTATCTTTCTCGTTAGGCTAACATGGCTGAAATGCAGTGATGCATCACAAATGAGGGCAATAAAATACCATGAATCACTAATGACAGAGAGACATGTGATTATTGCCTTTAAACACAAGCTCAGTAAACGGACTCGGGATGAACTCGTATGCCACTGTATGATTGCATGCTGATCCGCTGACATCCGCTCATCATTGTAAACAATTTGAATCACAGCGTCTATGCCTGGTGCCGTGTGTGTTGTATCAATTTTTTTCCCCACCCACCCAGACCTTATTTGTAGCAAGCGAACACTGTAAATTGCGCTGTAATGCACGCCACTGTGGCACTAAAGCGCAAAGCCCGCCACCTGAGAACCACAAAGATGGATATAGATAACAACAGGGAAATGAAGCAAATATAATTTCAGTATTTGCATACATAGTGGCAAGACTATAGCTTGTAGGGCAACTTTAAGCTTGGATAAAAAAATAATAATAATAAAAAAAAAAGCTTAAAAAAATACCTGTGACTGTGGGAACATTAAAACAGCACACGATGTCATTTAAAAGACCTTCGCGCCTGGAGGTGACGTTAGCTTCCAGGGTGAATTTATTGCCCTTGACCAAGTTCATCCCAGCTCACTCAGATCCTTTTAATAACTCTCCAATTGACTTCAAATTAACCAGGACCCGTTATAGAACAGAAATTTCCCCTGTTGTGCGCGAAAAGGGTGTCAGTGAGACATTAGCTTATGACTTACCTCCCTCTCTATTCCCATTTCTCATTCTTGCTGCCTTTCTCCTGCCCATAAAAGGGCTCTTTTTAAGGAGAACATAAAGTTTGTCAGGATTTGGACAGCTGGTGAAAGTCATTTGAGGTCCAAATTGATGCGCTCTGGACTCTCAATAGTATCTCGCCAATGGCAGGGGTCGGATAAAGGCGTCTTTATCTCACTAGGGTGAATGTTGGGAAATGAGCAACGGGCGTTGGTGACGGCTGCTGTCGGGTCACGCACTGGTCTATTTTTACAGATCAGGCTGTGACCTGACTTACCAATATTTAATTCTAAAACGTACACATTTTGGCCATTCGTACCGCAACAAAAGCAGCACAATTGCAATATAACCTAAAAAAAATGTAAATAAAATAAAAGAATAAATAACTAAATAAATAAAAACCTTGGGTTGAATCCTAACTAGTAATGTCTCTCATAACCCTGATTTGAGATCCTAATCTGAAAATCCTAATGTAAAAGCTCAACCTTAGCTTGAAATCCTAACTCGATGTTGAAACCGCACCTACGGCTTGAAGCGCTTCTCAGTCATGGCTGCCAAAAAAGGCCAGAGAGTACAATTATAGTTTCTGAAATTTTAGATTTAGATTTTAATTTTCAGGCTTTTATCACTGAAACAACCCGGCTGAATCAAAGTGTTGTGATGACACAAGAAACACATTCGTCTGCAACAAAGCAAAGTGACGCTTTGTCGCAAGAATATTACGTACGATAATGCACTGACAACTGTGCACCAACGAGAGAACATTATTTTACATCACACACCAACACCATGAAACTTGCTGTTTCATAACTGTTGTAGCACAAGTAGCAGGAATAAATAAATTATTATTCATGCAGACCTAAAGGCGGCTTATTGTCATAATGAATCCCATATTTCAAACAGTGGCTTGAACCCGATCTTGAAACCCTAATGCTGACTTGACCTTGCTTTTTCTATCCCGTTTATCTTGTCACTGGGAGGTGGAGCCTATCCCATCTGAAATCAGGCAAAAGACAGACGACACTCTGGCTCGGCACAAATCCTGACCATAAACCATAATCCAAATTTGATACCATCATTAGAGAACCTAATTTGAAATCCGATCCAGAAATCTGAAACCTGGTTTGAAAACCCAAGCTCCACACCCACATTCTGACTTCAACTCTGATTTCAAACCTTAACATCAATGCGTAATTTGTAACAATAACCCAAGCCCTTGCAAACACACTTTGAAAAGGAACTTTTGAAATTCTATTTAAAGAATTTTTATTCCCTAATGCAGGAGTGTCTCAGAGAGGACGACCAAGCGTTAAATGGAACACCGGGAAAACTCGACTCTCCTAGAACAACACACATGCATCCATATAAAGTCGTGATTAAGCCGTGTATGAACTCCATCCATCATGCTGACGAGGTGTGAGCGGGACATCTGGAGGCGGGCCGAGCCAAACCCCATCGGACCGTGACCGCGGTACATTTCATATCCAAAAGGTCTCCAAATGCAAAGCGCTTGGGAGAGATGTCGGTTTGTTTATGCAGGTGTCAGTCTGCTGTATGGAGAGCTGCCAGCCAATCTTTCTTTGTGCGTGCTCCATTGTGTGCGAAGGCGATCCCATGAGATTGTGACAGCGCTATGATTCGCTAATCTCCCCCCTCGGTAGAAATGGGAGAACGTCATCGGAACATGTCAAATTGTGTTTACGCTTGCCGCCGGTTTCATTACTTCTAATTTGACAAGTCATTATCACCCTTGCTCGTCACCCTCGTCCCTCCTGACACCAGAAGGAAGAACGGGGAGGAGGAGGAATAGTGAAAGCCATAACACTCAAAGTATTTAAACAGCTTGGATAGAATGTGTAGATGTATTTCTTATTTTGGTCATTAACACCAGCTATACTTTTCACACATATAGAGTGGCATCTATCCATCTATTTTACCTATATAGCTCAAGCCTTTATAGGGAACAAAAAATTATTTGATTCGACGGCCCCCTTCCTAACACCACAGCATCACACTTTTTAAATATACATTGAACACAAAATTAACCCCTCATGAAATGCTAAAAATAACATGCCCAGACAACACTATTTTCAGCACAAGTCACAATTCCAACAGCTAAGTTACTCAGGTGAGCTAACGTAGCAGCTTTTGAATAAAAATAAATAAATAAATAAAAATAAGACAAGGGTGGTTAGCACGATGGCCTCGCAGTTCAGAGGTGCAACATTCGATTCTGGCACCGGCCTTCCTGTGTGGAGTTTGCATGTTCTCCCCGTGCCTGCATGGGTTTCCTCCGGGTATTCCGGTTTCCACATTCCAAAAGCATGCATGGCAGGTTGATTGGACACTCTAAATTGCCCCTTGGTATGAGTTTGAGTGTGGATGGTTTTTCGTCTATGTGGACCTGCGATTGGCTGGCAACCAGTTCAAGGTTTACCCCGCCTACTGCAAGGCAGCTGGCATAGGCTCAAGCACGCCCGCGACTCTCGTAAGGAGAAGCGGCACAGATAATGGATGGATGGGTGGAAAATGAAACCCCAATTAGTTTAGTTTTGCACTTAACTGAATGCACTAAATTACACCAAAGAGTCAGAAAACTGGAAAGGTGTCGACGACAAAAACAATAGCATCAATACTCCCATGCATACACGATAAGGTTACCTAAGCAATAAGCGACACGTACACTATATACTGACTGCAATGTAACGTAGCGCGTGCCGCTGTAGCGAACACATGCTTTGTGAATAGATGGTGGCAAACGTACAGTAGATTACGCGTGTAGAGTAGCGTCCAGCTGCACATTTTGAAGAGGCATACCGGATTAGTCCGAATTATCATGAGATTAGTGGATTTGTTTAAATGGCCCACAATGCATTGCATTGCTTCCAAGACTGCACAGTTTGGGATTTTCAGGCACACACACTGTCGGACTGTTAATACCACGGTTTTGTCTGGAACTATTGGACGGATTTATCAAATATGGCACTGATTGTATCTCACAGTAAGATACAAGGGTAGCTCCTGGAAGACCGACTATGGCTTGACACTATACGGAATGGTTGGGAAACCTGCCCTAACATTAAGTGCTTTCTGCGGAGGCGGCACTCTATAAGACGACTCCAGTATATGGAAGGCAATCAGATCATAAAGTGTTCCCAGTCTATTTGAATCATTACAATAAACACATGTTTGTGTTTGATTAAATAAACATGCGGTGGCTCGTGAGATGAAATTTAAAACCTGCACTTGCAAACAGCGCCGGTCTCTTGAGTGTCCATCGATTCTTCCGTACAAACCTCAACAGTTTATCGGATTTCCACCGTTCTTCAACTCGCAATAACTGCAGCTTCAATCACTATCGTGTTAATTTTGAGCACTCACACTAAACTGCTGCTCCAAGCCCCTTGTTGGAAATTAGCCAAATGGTAAACACTGAGAGTTGTCTCTCTGAATTATTAATACAAGAAAGAATATTTAATGTTAAATCGCGTAATGCGTGAAGACAAGTCAATCTAACGGTGACTAGTTTCATTTTAATGAAATTACAGTACTTTTTAGAACATCTATAACGGCCAACACGGTTACAAAGCCAAATTCTGAAGGCGAGTCAAACTCCCTATTCCTGGCCTAACTTGTTATTCATTATTTATTGTATATTTTGTTCACCTGTTCACATATTTATGACAGTTGACATTGTACCCTCAATATTTGCAGAAGTAAATGATGCCTCCCCTCTCACTTCAAAATTGTTGCAAAATAGTTGGCACCAGAGCAATCTTTTCATATTAAACATGGTTTTGGTCTGAGCACAAAAACAGAGAATATGTGAGTTTTTTAGCAAATAATGGACGATTGGGTCCCAAAGAACCTCTGCGAACTACGGCTATTCGAGAATTTACTGCAAATCAATATATATATATATATATATATATATATATATATATATATATATATATATATATATATATATATATTGAACAGCCATACAAACATGATGCATTGTTATTATTATTAATAACTTATTTTTTTATTAATGCCAAAAGGAAAAAGAAATCCAACACAAAGTGATCAACCAGCAACGCAAGATAGAAATTTCATCATACTTCCATCGTACAAGTACAGTATAGTAGACTAAAGTATCTTTTCCAGTATGTTTAATTTATTAAATGTTTTTTTTTGATTTCCCAAAAATTAATTTTCACTGTCATTTGGGCATTCTGGATAGATCTTTGAGGCAAACAAATCATAGAAATATGATAAATCATTAGTGAGCCGCACAGTAAGGGCCAAATTCAACAAATTCAATCCAAATAGCACCTTTAATTGCTCTTCATTCACACCCGCAATTTGCTCCATCTTAACGTCCTATTCACAAAGGATAGGACATCTGAGTGCAAGTTGCACCTGTTTTTCCCTCTGATTGCACACGTGGGAAATGATAAATGGTGCTTGGCACCAAGAAAACTGTGGCAGAATGACGACAGTTAGGAAGAGACACTTTCACAAATCACAAGTCAAGACGCAACTGTGTAAAAGAGCCTACGCAAACTAATGTCATTTTGCTCTGCCCCTTTGTGTTGTTTTTTTTTTTTTAGATGGAATTAATATGGACTGAAATTATTTTTTTGTCGAGGGCGAAGGAGGGAATTTGAGTACGGAATTTAGGACAATATGTCTTGTACAAGTCCCCTCAAACTAGAGGCTTCCAGATAGGAGTGCCAAGTTTACACTAACTTTCAAAAGAAGTCATTTGCTTCACAAAAACGGCAAGTGGCTATTCGTGCTGGTGTTAGGTAATTCCACATCATTTATTAAAGAGGCTGATTTGCATAGGAGGTGGGCAATTTCTCCACCAAATGAATGAATATTACCTCCATTATATGCGTATAAACACCACTGGCGCACTGAGATGCATTCTTCTTGGCCTCTCAGTTAGTGACGCATTTCACCAATTGAGTGTGCTTGGTGAATTAAACAAAATGTATGCCACTGTGCAACGGGCCGCGGTGGGCCGCACAAGTGCAAAAAAAAACAAAAAAACCTTGCATTTGTTGCATGTGTAGATGCAAACTGTCTCGGTCACACAACACTAATATCAAATCCAAATGAGTAAAAAAGGTTAAGTCTCTTGCCCAAAGTTCACCGTGATGGGCTACAGATCACCTAAGGAGTAATAGAATCGAAAATTGATTGACGGGTGGAAAGATAACTTATTATCATAACATTACTATACAATGCATTTTAAGTGTCAGATTTACAATTTGCAATATCGGGATGTGTTTTTGTGGCAAAAGAGGTGGTGGAATATCCAGTCACAAATCCTGCCATTTCTCCTTAAAGAAAACAACCTTCTCGAACCGATGCCGCTCCTGAAGTTTAGAGCCCAATTGGATTTTGTGCCCTCGGGGGCTTTTAAAGTCAGTATTTCTCATGAGTTCTCTTACAAGGCATAAAAGCTTCCAGCCTGGAGGTGGACACGGGAATGTGTAATGTGGCCGCAAAGAGGGAGGAAATGGGATATTTAGCAGACACCGCTTGGACTAAAATTAGCTTTCAATCGTGGCACATCTGTCCTTTGGTTCACATTTGCGCTCGGTCGGCGATGCCGGGTGACAGTCATGGGTGGAAGGTGCACAACACATCACCAGCAATGTTCACTTTTAATGCCAAAACCTCAAAAGAGTTGCATCTAAGACCATCAATGTCACATCGATTATTTAGCATCTTTCATGAGTTATACAAAATCTTACTGATACATATGTGAATGTCAGATACAGTGGGACAAAATAACGATATTTTGATGCATCTGTATAGCATCAATAACATTATTTTGAAGTATTGCATTTGGTGCTTAAATTTGCATTCTAAATAAATAACTCGAACATGAGTTTTACTCTAAACAATATGTTACGTTAACTTGCTTACAGTCGTTTAAAGGAGATTTGGAGCGACCACTTACCCGATCATCTGCCTAAGGAAATTTAAGTCTATTTAAAAATGTAAAAAAAAAATGTATACATAAATGTTAAAAGGTGATCTCAATGTTTATACGAGCGGGCTTGAAAATGACCATTACTACGACCTAGACTGAGAAAACGGAAAGACGCTGAGGAAAGGACGACAAAGAAACAAAAAGGACTGAAAGGAACCAGGAATCAAAATACAAACACATTGACGAGACAACAAGGAACATCTGGACAAGACTCAAAGGGCTGGAGGGGGCTGATTGGAGACACAAGGGATCGGTTAAACGAACACAGGTGGACACAATAAGCATGACAAGACAGAGACACAAAATGAACACAAGGAAAAAACATGGAACTAAATTCCCCCCTAAAAAAAACAAAACAAAACAAAAAAAAAAGACCATGACATTTGCTTTATATGAAGTGTTTTTTAAACATTTTCTAAAACAAATCAGCCAATTCCTCCTTCCTGTTCAAAATGGTAAAACAAGAGTGCATGGAAGAAAAAAAAGTGCATTAATGTACTTTATGATTCTGCATGTTCTTGTTCTAATTTTTAATCACATGCCATATACTACATTTATTAATCATAATATACAGTATGTACAAATAAATAAATAAATAAACCCTGGGCAGTGACGGTGTGGGATGAGTGACACTCGAGGATGCAGGGGGGTGGTTGTTGTTGTCTTCGGTTAGCGGTCAATGAACCATCCTGGCCATAAGGAAATAAAGACATTTGCACATTTGACACTCAAGGCCCTATTGGAATTATTGGCTTGGATTTGGAAGACAGAAATATTTGATAAAGAAACGTAATTTTGGAGCAATACTCGAAATTGGGACATAAGCAAGCCGATCAGCTGAATTATTATTATTATTTATTTATTTCTTTAAGTGGCCAAAATTGTTGCAATAGGACCGCACACAACTATATTAGAATACATACTACATATATTTTATTATTGGATGAATGTGGCAGAAAAATATTTTTCTTGTCAGGTCTGATGAGAATTCCAATAGTGAGTTAACAAACCGAGCAAGTATGAGCTCACAATTTAACACTTTCCAAGCAATCTACTACATCAGAGCTTCATTGAAAAATTATCATTTTGTTTTTGTCACACCTTGTTGTCGTGCACTATTAATTGCCGTTACAGCTGAAAACAGACAAGACTTCTTGGAAAAGAGGATGAAATTTGAGAAAAGTTGAATTTGGTTAGTAATATGACTGAAAGAAAAAAAAAAAGAAAAACAAAGCGTTGCAACGAATCAACTCTTGTTTCCGTGGATACTAAAAATTGAGCTTAAAAATGTCCTTGTACACAGGCATATTTTTGAAGCTTCGCAATGGTAGGAAACGCCTGGCGCACACAACAAAAATAACATCTCATTTCAAGTTGAAGAAGGCAAAAACTGGAAAACAGCAGATTATTCTAAAATAGTTTTACAAATGAAAAAAAAACAGCTTTTGACAGCAACAATAATCTTTTTGCACTTCCTGTCTTCCCAAGCAGGTGCCTTTGGTAATCATTGACAGTGTTACACAAATTTGACTTTCTGCACCTTTACCAAGCTTAATCACACTAACATGTTTTTTTTCGGACCCCGAAAAATATTTATAATTATAATTATCAGTTCCTGACTAGTTATGTACCATAACATTAAAAACATAATCAGATGCACATTTTGCATCCAAACGTTGGTTGGCCGCAACAGATACCTCATTTTGTGGGTGCAGACTTAATCAAATTTGAGTACTTTTGAGTTATTCCAATATTCCCAATTAATTAAAATGCCCACCAAAAACGCCATGTTTTTGTTGCATTTAATAAAAAATAATGGCAATGCATAGTACAGAAAATCACAAAACAAGCACAAGAGTATAAAAAAAATAAATAAATAATGTTGAAATTACAATATACACTTACTGTTGTATCTGTGTGTTGAAGGGCGTGATTTTGTGAGTGGCAGGAGCTGCAGTCGGGTTGGCCCAACCGCATTAGCGTCTCTGCTTGAGGTGCAGCCGAGAGCGGCTCCTTGCGAGTCTTATGCATTTGCGTTTTTGATTATTTGTCCCATCCAATAAACAGCATCACTGGCGGTAGAGCTTATGTTTGCTTGTAAATAAAAAAAAAATATTGGGCAATTGACAGCTCATAACTCAAAAAACTTGTAAGTTCATACATTTGTAATGCAAGTCACCAATGAATGCCAAGTCCAATAGTTGATTTATTTGACAGTTGGCTACTGTTTGAAGTAAACATTACTGCGATCGACTGGACAGATGATCCACTTGTACAGTACTTCAAGGGCTAGGATAAAAAAATGAATGAATAAATAAATGGATATGGGAGTGTCTACGATGAAGGACGCTAAAAACTAGGATTACAACGACAATGTGTGTCGTTTTTGTAGCTCATTCATGATAGACGTGCTTGCCAAATGCTCTGTTGGTAAGTGAAACTGGCAACATGGCCTAACAACAAAAAATATTTTGAAGAACCCCTAGAAATGGCATGAGGTGAACCTCAAACTTCAAACCAAAATGGCAGACTTATTTTCATGCATTGCTTCTTGAGACCTTTTTTGTGGGTCTGCTCATAGTGGACACATCCATCCAATTTTACACTGTAAAGGGTCAGAATTTTCTTTTTAAATTGCAAGCCCACATTTGGAGGGGGTCGCACCCACCACCGCTGGCAAAAACAAAGCGCCATCATCAGCATGCCCACAAACACACCATGTTGTGCGTTTTGACCGTGAGAAATCCCTCAAAACTGCGTTTTATTGAATTAGCCCAAGCATCTCAACAATGAATGAACAAATCAATTATAAGAGCCCCTTGGCATGTGGGCTTTGCACGCTCCCAAAAACACAGTTATGCGGGTAAAAATCACACATAAAATGTTTTTTGTATGTAAAATAATTTCCCCTCCATCTTCATTGCAATTACACACGGGCATGTGTGTTTAAAACTTTGCATGTAAAGCCCCGTGCATAGCGAATGAATGCCTGAGTCCCATTGACAGTATCTATGCATTACAGCAATTATATTAGGAGAGAGGATAAATGAGCCGACGCTAAAGATGAAGGAACATTTTCAATTAAGACGGCCTGCCTCTTTAATAATGCAAACCCTCATTATGACGGTGGCCCAGTTTAAAAGACGCGCATGCAGTCGCTCATACGTTCAAATCCAGCGGCAAAAACATCGAAATGTTTCCTCTGACAAGTTGCTGGTTGTGTATGCACTCCTTCAATGGAACGCATACACCTGCGCAAGAATAAGGGCTGGCAAACAAAACAGACGAGGGAGAAGCAGCCTGACTTGTCTGATGTGTTCCTCTAAAATATTTATGCGTCTCCTTGTCCCTGATTCTGTGAGCAATTAAAGCTCCTCCCGAATGATGCTAGCGCTACACCGCTGCTACTCATTGTTAGCCCTAATGCATCACATAAATATATTGTTTTAAAGCTGTCCAAGCATGCAACGAGCGCATTGCCTTTAATTGCCGAGTGCAAGCTGACAACGCAAATTACCGCCTGAGTTTAATGCGACAGCAAAACCCGCCGCCGCAAACCTGCTGGCCGGGAATTAAAGCAATCCCGTTTACATCGGAAACTGCTGAATTATTCAGCGGCTCTTGACGATAAGGAAGAGGATCGCCGGGGCCTTTGGGTGGCCACTTCAAAGACAAACGATACACCATTTTGCGAGAAGACTCTCCACCGGCGGAAACATTCATCTCGCGCAGCTTTTTCCAAACAACACAAAAAAAGGGTGGAGGCGGCGTTGGAAAATAACTCAGCGACGAATGAGAAGAACAAGAATATGGATCCTGTTGCTAATTCTCCTGGACCGGGAAATCGGGTCCCCCACCCGCTGGGCCTGTGGGGCAGCTTTAAATAGGAATTAGCAGCATTTCATTGTGATAATTATTGAGTATGTGTCCCCCCGGGTTGGTCTGCTCATTGTTAGCGGGCCTTGTAAATCTACAATAATCCTCCCATGGCATGCATGCACATTGTCCAGACACGTATGACTTTTGTACATGCATGCATACTCTCCACAGTGCAATTAGTACAAATGGACAACATTAGCAGCAAACAAGTCGGCTACCAATATGGCGTATTTATGCAAATAGTATCTCGGGGTGTTTATTTACTCGCGTTACTGTTATTTTACAATGCAAGTGAAAGTGGAGTTAAGAAAAAAAAAATCACTGTTATTAAGAAATGTAAAGAAACAAGAATTAAGGCCGGGTGGGTGGCACGATTAGTTTACGCAAACAAAACTGGGGACCGAACATGGTTAATCGTCATTGAAGACAAAAAAAAAAATGCTCTCCACGGAGAAAGTAAAAGACTCAACAATTGTTTGTCTTGGTATGTGCTGTTGTTTTGGTTATCGACAGAGTCCAATGCAATCAACTTTTTAATGTCTGGGTGTAAAATTGTGTTTATGAAATATGCAAGTAATAAAGTGAGGCATCCATTGGAGCGAGGTGCTTAATTTCTCAGGTGGACATACACTAAGCCTCTAATTGCGACGGCGTCTATAATAGCACGGGAGCCAAAACATACACATGGATGCTCACAACATAGTGGAGTGACCACAGAGTTCAACACAGTTGCCGCTAATGTACCGAACAAAATGAACGTAACTTAATAATCTTTTTTTTTTCTAACAAGGGAAAAGAGGCAACTACTGTACTTGAGAAAGGTGTTTAAGCGCCCAATTATACAATGTAACCACTAATTTAGACATGGCATATTTGACAGTACACTGTCACGTGACCACATGTCAAAGTGGAACAAAATGCTAATTATTAGGAAACAAAAAAAAAATCATTTGAATGTAACAAAACTGAATTACTACATTTTAAAATTAGTATCGCACCTCATACCGAGGTACATATCAAATCGACTTTTACGAGAGATGTACAAGAATAAAATAATCTTTGAATACAGACTCCACAGTCTAAGTAATCTGAAAAACGGTTAATGTGCCTGAAAGCTAGCCCTGAGCAACTGTGATGTCATCTTCAGAAAACAGCCAGTAGCAAAATGACCGCACGGGAGATTTTTATTCATATTCTAAATGCAGTATTAGTTTGAATAATTTTTTTGCATTGAAAATATTGTCAATTTTGACTTGACTTCCCCTTTAATATGTGCTGCTGTTTTGGGTAGCAACAGAGCGGAACACAGCTCACTATTGTCTGCATTAAGATTAGTTCCTATAGACTGTGAAAGTACACTTACTGTTCATCTTTCTTTTGGACATTTATTTGTTTGAGAGAAAGACGTATATGGAGTACTGTGGAGTAACCAGAACTTCAACTTGGACAATGACGTGTAACTCAACTCACCTTTCTACTCCGCTTCATTTATATAGCGCTAACAGCCAGAGCTTTAACAAAGCACCGCATACAAACCAAAACAAACACAAATCAAGTAGCATCAATATTCTAAAAACTGAGCAGGTAGAACAATCTTTAATAACGATAAACGGAACTTGTTCACAGCATGCAATAACACTGGGTCATAATTGAGACACAGCATAAATTCGACAAGGGACTACTTTAAACTCCAATCCAGTATATACAGTATATTCTTATCACGCATATCGCTCACGGTGTAACATTTGTCCCTCGCCCACTCGTCTACGGGGGAGGACAGTTGGTGAGACTCTGCGAGCGAAATGTAGAACTTGAGGTGATGAACACCGGACACCGATCGGGCCCGGCTTGTTGAGTCGAAAATGGAAAGGCGAGGAGAAGTGCGGTCCTTTTTTTGTTCAGCTTGTGGCAAATAAGCATTGCCGCTTCACGGGAGTCAAAGCTACAATCCATCATATTTCTCCACCACCCCGAAACAGACGCGCACACACAATTCCTCCTCGACTGCTACTGTGCAAACAGGCTAGATTTGCCAGCCAGGGTTCCTGAAAGTGGTTGCATGGTTTCAGTAGTTTCATTTTAATCATCCGTCTTTGATCGTACTGGACAGGTCAAGAATGCATTAACAGACAGTTACAGTACACAGGTAGCAAGAGAAAATCCATTATCACCCCTTCAAATTCTTGGCAATTAGTAAATTGATTATTATTCTACAAATTCAACTGTAGTGGGTCTGCACGATATTGGAGAAGCATGCACATGTGATATGGTGTTGAATATCGCAATAACAATATTATTGCAGTTAATCTGCCTAACAAAATGACATTTGTATAAAATAATTATTTTTTTTTCACATGGCAAAATAAGATCAACGTATTCTTAGCGAATAAATTGAAATGCCCCAAGATGCTGTTTGGATGGCAGTGCGCATTTAAGTTTAAGCTCATATCAAGGCAGACAATTTTGTATGAAACATACTTTTCGATATGCATATTAGATGGGCCATTATCACGATAATTATTTTTTTAATATACAAACTATAGCAATGTTAATTGGAGTGTGTTCTTATGCGTTTCAAACGATAGTATTCTCTTATGGTGAACATTTTATCGTTATAAACTAAATGTCAATCTGTTACACTATTGAATACAAAATATTTCAATCTGACGAAATATACAGATGTAAAATATAAAACAATAATAAATCATACTAAAAATCAAAGCTTGGAATGAAATAAACTAAATGAGGTGATATCTGATTTTCACTGGACGACTTCGATACACTAATTGGTTTGATCAATTTGAGTGACGAGACAGAGAGGTATTCATTCAACAACACGCTCATTATCGTCTTTGTAGCACCTTGCCTTGCACCACACAGTTTTTAAATATCATGACATGCTTATGTTGCCATGGCAACCAAATGAAGCCCTTCATTTTCTTAAACATCTAAAAAAATATTTTTTCATTTGTTTATTTTTAGGAGTCATCTATTCATATATTCTCTCTCTCTCTCCCTCTGTGTGTGTATGTGTATTAATTATAATAATTTAACATATAACAACAGCACACATATGACAACACCTCCCACAATGTCAATCAAAACTGAGCCATCTCTCCACAAAAGCCTTTACATCTTTCATATAGGATGCCATGAGAAAGCAGTAGACAGCAATACATCAACACCACTAATGTTCGATATTAGCGGCATAGAAGCAGTGATCTGTGATGTGATGGAGCTCTTTGTCATTTGACTTGAGTGCATTAAAGTGCAATATGGAGAATTTTATTCTAATATACCAGCCAGGCTCATGAAATCAAGTGCAATCTATTTGCAGAGCTTCACATACTGAGAAATGCTGCTCTCTCAGGCATCTACTTAATACTTAAGCGCCGTGTGTGTGCGTGTGCACGCGCTTCCTGCACAGTAGGTGTTGTGGAAATACATATTTTATACAGGAATCTAATTGCATTTAGTGGCCCCGAGCGCCCTACCAGACAATGCGCAACAATGCTCTAATGGCAACGCGCCTCGGTGTGTATCACAGGGTGCACAGGGCACACACCCACGTACATACAGACTCACACATGCACCATTGTGCAGTAATGAGCGTGAGGAACTCTACATTGACACTGTGCATCCTCGAAAACTAAAGAAAAGAAAAAAAAGAAAAGCAGCATCAAATCGCTGAAGACAGCCACTTAAATAATACCAGGTCTGACATTTACACTTCTTGAAATGCGCTGAATACAAAACACTCGTGAAAGGCCCCACAAGAAGTGTGTTCGGTTTTATGTATTGCATTCATGCATCCAGGCTTGAAAGCGGGGAAGCAGTGTCATGCAAAATAACAATGTCACATGAATTTGTTGGCTTGTCGTATGAAAACGTTATCACGAAACAACTAGGGACTCAACCCTCGCGATAAAGTAACAGCCGAAAAGAGATTCCAACATCGTTTACAGTTTTGATCTCTTCTCCTTGAAACTCAGGAAATGACTGAATTGTTTAGTGAACATGCGAAAGAATTGAATATTGACATCATAGTTGGATGTAACGAAAAAAAAAAATGGTTACTTTTCAAAAACAAACATTTTTCAGCCTCAAATATTAAATCTGGAAGTTCGGTTTCGTTCATACCAGTCCGCGGCCCGGTGGTCAGGGGCCGATGTTTTAAAGCATATGTAAAATAAAATTCATGTTTTTACTTCTTTACTTTGCTTTTAATGTCTTAATTTGTTTAATTGGTATATAATTTAAAATGTATTATTTCATCAGGTGAAGTGCATTTAGTTAGCATGTGCATGAAACGCGCTACATAAAGCTGCTCTTGCCTTTGTGCAAGATTGCATCATAAAACAAGCTTATTCTTGTATGGTTCTTTATTTTTTTTAATCAGATAATATATGATATGCAGCTAACAGGTGAGTATTCTTGTATTTCTTAAGCAAATAATGCTTTAAGAAAAAAAAAAATTCACAAATTTGCGATCATAGTATATACAGTATTTAAGGATGAGAAATAGTGGGTCGATCGCTCCCCGTCTCTTGCTCAATCTACACTTTCATAAGATCAGTATAGCATCCATAAATCCACACAAGTAACAGTGCCTTATTCTTTGATCCCCAGTGATGGCGTTTATTTTTTAATGAACAGACACACAATTAATCAATATCCAATGTTGGAAGCAGCCGTTAGCGCTTTCCTGATAGCCTCAACACTCCTAACAAGAGACTCAAAAGCCTCTTTGAAGCACAAAGGTCACATAGACAAAGCCCCGAACGCTCACTTTTAATAAGAGAATCCAATTAATCACCACGGCAGCCTTGGATCTTTTTTTTTTCCTTCTTTTGTTCCGACGACCAAGACTGTGGACTTGATATAGAACTATCCAAAATTACATTTAAAAAAAAAAAAAATACAGTGCATATGCTGGCTCCAACAGAGAGAGTTAATGAACACCGTCCCGTGCTCAAACATAATTTTCGAAAGGTCACTCTCTTTAAACAGAGAAAGACAACACTGCAGCGACGAGTGAGTCATTAACAATCAACATTGTCTACTGGATTGCATTAATTAAGCCGCTCTCACTAGAATTGAGGATGTCACAGGAAAGTGGAGTAGAAATTAGTCCAAGATTAACATTTTGGGAGTTATTTGAAAACACACTTCTTTCTTATATCATACATACCAGATTATTATACTATCACGACCTCCTGTAATAAGAAGTAATTACATATTTTTTTTTGCAATTTTTTTCTTTTAATGTTATATTTTCTCATGATATTAAGAATTTATTCAAATAAAAATCACCAATTTACTTTTGACTTAATTCTTATTAAATACCTCCTTCAGTCATTTCACTACTTTTGTTTGTTGCAATAATACAACTTCACTCTGATGAGATTCTCATAAGATTGCAAAATGTTGATCTAAGTTGCCTCTGATTCAACTTTTTTTTTCTTTTTCATCATCCACATACAGTTTATTATTAATAGCATGCTTATTGTTTTGGTTGAATTCTTATGAAATCCTCATGACTCCCATTCAGATTAGTCCATTGAGTGTATCGTAGTGTGTGCTCGGGGAAGGAGGTGTACATTATGGTTCTCTTCTGGTGCACACCGTACATTTTCATATGAATAAATATATTGGGGCGCTGGGGTAAGGGGTTGGGGGGGGGAATGAAAATAAGGATGAGACGAGAGAGCGGGAGAATAATCCTGTTAGAGATCAAACAGCCTTCCATTTCCCCGGTCTCTGCGATTTATAACCTATATTCCTTCCAGGGTCCTCCTTTTCCCTTCCGGGCAAGTACCTTCACTTCCAATATTCTGCTGCTCCTTGTGCCTTTTCTTTGCATCTATTCTCCTGCTCCTCCGCCTCCTGCTCCTCTCCCCTCCTGGCCTCCCATCTCCATTTTGATGGCCAGCCATATCCTCAATCCTCGTCACCCTGCCCGCATCTCGCTTCCTCTGCAGCGGAGAACTAAATGGAGATTAATGAAGGGAGGGGAGATATGCGTCTGTCATCCAGACAGTCCCATACAGCCGGCACGGCAGCCTCCATGCCGCTAGATCCATTCTAAACAAATCTAGGGGGTGCCAAGCAGGAGGGGGTGCACTCCAGCTGAGAAGAACAACAGCTTTTCACTTCTATTTGTAAATGCTAACAAAGGCATTGCTTCGATTCAAAAACGCAACACTGTTGTATTTCCTTCCTCTCACTTGAAGGTATCTTTGCAGGATATTCCACGCAGCCGCCACTACCCCTATGACTCATTTCCTCATCCTAAATCCTGACAAGTGACGGCTGCTCGCTGCTCACGCGCCACTCAATTCGACACTGATAATGCTCCCGCCTCCTCCCTCTCCGGACCGCATGACATTGACTTGTGGATTTCACAGCTTCCTCTCACGGCGGCCGACACGTCACGCCCTTGCTTGGAGGTCAGGAAGCTATTGGTAATCTTGTATGCAAATGAGCGCGTGGTTTTAGTGCGGTGATGCGTGATGAACTGTGTCCGAAATTCACGAGGCCTTTGCCATGATGAGATCATAGATGTCCTGGTTGGTACATAAATGCATGCATGTACAACTGCATGTATGTATTTTGAACACATTTGCTCACTTTCACAGAATTTCCGACCTAAGCACGTAAACAGTCAAGCAATGAATACTTCCCACTCCCAGCAAAAAAAAAAAAAGTGACAAGCTTTCTGACAGACACCAGTTTCATCATCAATTTAAAAAGAATAAATCAACATCTCCTGGACCTTTTTCCCCCAGTATAGTAAGTGTCATTATCTCTATCTTTTGTTCAAACACAACTATTAATAAGTTAACTTCTGATCTAAATAAAATTACTACCCAAAACAGCGTAACACATAAAGAGTCTCTTAAATTGATAAAAAAAAAGACTGGTAATTTAGTATCGCCTCAAATAGTAGTTGTCCCAACAGGAGCATCATCCACTGCTGAAAAACAGACACCACCCTCAAATCGTCATTACGCATTCCCCAAATCAGGAATAAACCCGTGTGGTAAAAGTAATTATCTTAGACCATGTATGCTATTGTTGAAATGCAGACATTAAACTGCTATGGGGCTCATTCTAGACCATTTGCTAACCAAAACAGGAGCACCTAATGAGACACTAAAATAGTCTCTGGGGTTAATTAGAGCAGTGTTTCCCAACCTTTATTGAGTCAAGGCACATATTTCACATGGGGGGAATGAAATATTGCACACTACTGAGCAAAACAATGCAGAAAAAGTGGCTGTGTAGGTTAATTATGTACCTTCTGCATTTGGTTGTTTTGTGGCCGTCATAGCTGATGATGAATGATCAAAAAGTGTTTTTATGAAAAAACAATTATTTTTGGGGGGGTCAAAATAATTGACATTGGAAAGCTTTGCGCAGCACCCCTGATGAGCTCTCATGGCACACTAAAGTTGCGAATGACTGAATTAGAATATCAAAAGTACCATAAATACCGTATTCGCTATAATCGTGGCTTCCCTGCCAAGAGACATCAGGTCCGTCATCCACTGAACAAAAATAAACACTTTCCTCAAAAAGAAAATATGGGCAGTAAATAGCTGGCTTCGGAAGTCCTCTGGTTTAAACACAAACACATTAGTTACAGTAGCTGCAGAGTCCAACGGAACTCTGCACCCTAACAGGGAAATTATTGTTTTCTTCAAATAGTGGTCATCTCTTCTAGAGAAATTAAACTCCAACCCCACAAGTACGAACAATAATTAACTCAGTTCATCGACGCTATTGTCAAAACACATATCAAGCATGTGAACTTGGTTGCTCACCAAAACAGCAGCACCGTTGTGAACCCTTACTTCCTCAAGTTAAAGATATTCAAACAGCCTCTTACACAATACACTAGGACACCCACACACACACACACACACCCACACACACACAGTCACATGCTGATTTATAACCCATTATCTCACAAGGGTCGGGGTTGCCCAACTTCCTTCCCTCTCTTCCAGAGACAGACGTACAACCTAGCGCTGAAAGTCTTTCTACTTTGTATTTGTTGCATTAAATACTCAAAGCTAAATTGAGTGTAGGCACAGTGATCAACTGGTTCTCACAGTGCAGAGGTACAGGGTTCGATTGTGGCTCTGGCCTTCTTGTGTGGAGTTTGGATGTTGCCTGCGTGGGTTTCCTCTCATGTTCTAAAAACATGCATGACAAGTTGATTGGACACTCTGAATTGCGCATAAGTATGAGTGTGAGCGTGGATGGTTGTTCGTTTATGTGTGCCTTGCGATTTGCTGGCCACTAGTTCAGGGTGTGCCCTGCCTACTGCCCGAAGACAGCTGGCATAGGCTCTGGCAACCCTTGCGAGGGGATGCAGATCAGATAATGGATGGAAGTTTAGTGTATCGGAATTTGATTTAAATACATCACTACAAACATTGAGAGAAGGACAAGGAATTCCATTTTGGATTCTCTTTCCTGATCAGGCCACGGGCCAGTTCCTGGGCCTTGTTTAACAAATCCTTCCAAAAGTGTAATCGTAACCACAGTAGCGTCTACTAAAGCATATCAACAGTCTCTGACATAAATCAAAATTGTGACGTTCGTTGTGTGTTGAGATGACGTGCGTAAATACAGTCGACGTCTATGTGTCTTGGGTGTGTTTTGAAGAAAGAGGAGGCTCAAAGTTCCGGAGGATAATAAAACATGTCCACCATAATGAATATATGAACAGGGTTTGTCCTAGAAAGACACCGCGCTAACATATAACCTATAGTGTGCATTAGCTGCGTGTTTGTGTGCACAATAACGTCAACTCATCTGATGCTCTTAGCAGCATGGTGTTTTCAAGGCACGGTGATGTAAGACGGAGGATGGGGGGTGGTGTTGATGGAGGGTAGTGGGTGGGGTGTTTGCAAGCTGTCAGGCTGACGAGCACACCTGGGACTGCGTTTAAGTCGACAGGAAGACTCTTGAGAGGCCACAAATATGCTTGGGGAAACGAAGGAATGAGCAAAATGACAGCTCAGTTACAAGATCCATGCTCCCAAATTGTACCACGTAGTTCGCACAGTACAAGCCTGTTCGCCAGGGATATAAAAGAAGCATTACATATACATTGGACTCCCACATAGTCGCCATTTGTAGATTCACCTATTTGCTAAACGATCCTATTATTGATGGAAAAAAACAGTTGTGATTTTCTGTATGGTGGCAAAACAGTCTGAACATTTTTTTTCGTTATCAAGTGGCAAACAGTCTCCAGAATGCATATTAATTGTATTTTAGTGCACGTTTAGAAATAACAAATGGCTCCTGCTGGCCGTAAACATGCCCAAAAACCCATTAAACTATTAGTCTGCTCAACCAAGGCAGGAAGGCAGAAGATGGAAATTCTGATAACACAAATACTTTCTTGCTCCGCGACCAGACCCCGACTTATCCAATCAGAAATCTAACAGAAGCCGTGCTAGATTTGTGATTGACAGTTCGGGAGCGAGGCTTGATAAGACGGCGACACCCATGTCTGCAGCGTTTGTTGTTCTGGCTCACGATAGTTTGGCTGAACGAGGTCTAAACACAACGTCAAAACGAGCAGAATCTAGGACAAAACCTCCGTGGAAACCGACCTACGATAGCCAGCTCATGTCGTCACTGCAGGGTGATGTAAACTCCAAAGCACGAGTCAAATCTCCTCACCAGCACAACTGCTCGACATAAGTCTTGCAATTTGCTGCAGGTAATATTTTACCAAGACCATCATATTTATGAACATATACCAACTGTTTTTTAATTTTTTTTAAGGTTCAGCAATATTTGAAGACATTAGTAAAGACGTCGAAATGCATTTAAAGTGTTGTGGGATCATGCTATTAACTCATTCACTACCAGCCGGGGGAAGAAAAAAAAAAAAGACGTCTTTGACGTATTTATCCGTCAATGGTATTGAACGAGTTAATATTTACAATTATGATCACTAAATTATTCACAGAAATGTACTATTCACAGTCGGGCTATGTCCCAATCCCCTGCAAATTCCAAGAGTCCACTTTACAAATAATACTTGTGCTGAGCAGTTTGGGAGGAAATAGACATCCAGTACAGAGCACTCTACAAAAGGTTTATGCCAAAGCTTCCCTAAATGGAAAACATTGATAAAAAGAGACTGCAATTTCTGTCGCGACTGCTGAAGAGACGACACTTCACAGAAATGCTGTCGACTTAAGTGAAATGTTGAAAAAGTCAAAGCTGGACCTTTTTGAAATGTTGTGAAGTAAGAAAGGTTTGAATCGATTCAGTTTTCCATTTCACCCTCTCATCGGCGACTTTATATAATGAGAATTGGGAAAAATATGCAAACTTGCTACCATTTACTCAGATAACAGCAAAATAAAAACTTGAACAGAGAAAGCGTTGAGCACAATGAAAATATAAATAGAAATAAAGTACAAGATAACGTACAAGAAAACAGACACTTGAATGGATGGCTGATTTTTAAAAAAAAATATTTTTTAAATAAATAAATGAATAGACCTGACACTAACTTTTTACTTCTAACCTTTTCGAAATGATAGCAAAATATAGAGCATTTTTGTCATCATGCAGCCTTTTCAGCACAGCATGGACCTGAGTGGCGGAAGTGGGGAAAGAGACATCTGCACTGCCCTGCTTTGATTGCTGCCCTCTGCGACCCACACATCCGGATAAATGGAAGAAAATGAATGGATGGATGGATGGGTGTTATGAAAAAGAATTCCCTAACCTCTACACATTTGCCCTAACCTTTTTATGGCAAAATATAGAATTTCCCTGCCATAAAATGCAGCGAAGTCTTTGTAGCAGGTGAAAAATACAAAACAGACTGAGGTGGAGCTGGTATGGGCTCATCAAGGTGCAGATACACTGTTTCATAAATGGGTGTCACACAGAAGCAGAATGAATGAAGAAATTTGTGATGGCTTAAAAAAATTTAAATAAAAATAAATAAATAACTATGAACCTTCATCATTAATGTGAATACTAGTACTTGAAAAATGCGATGAATAAGGGGAAGCTAAATGCCTGACTTCCCATTCCAAATTACCCTCTTTATGTAATCACTAAAGCGAGCTAAAATCATTCCTGTTCAAAATGGCAAAACTCTCGCTAAAATTTAAGAAGTCAGCACTGAAACACTTCACAGATGCTCAATTCTCACTCAGACGGATAGGGATAGGTGGTCAAATATATTTGTTAATAATAATAAAGAGAATACATTTACACCATAGCTACTTAAAATTTGCATGATACATTCTGGTAGGCTTATATCAGTACTTTAGATATGACGTACATTTCTTGAAGAGTGCAATAGCCGTAGTGGTGCCTTGACATGCAAGTGCCCTGAATTACAAGCTTTTGGATATACGAGCTATGACTCGGCATATTTTTTTTTGCAGAAAATACTGTATATGCATTTAACATTGCCGTCGACTAGTTTAATGAGATAATGCCATAGACGGGCTAAGGGATGGGACTGGTAGTTGCAGTGATATAACCCTTTCAGAAAATAATATTTTGAAGACAAACGATGCACCAACACATTCGATAGCCAATATAAAACTTAACCAACGTTAATATAATTTATTTTCCCCGAAAAGTAATGAATATTTCTTGCATTTTTACACTGTTTTTGAATCTGTTGTCACTATATGTATGAAGGACAATATGCTAGATCAGGTGTGGGCAAACTACGGCCCAGGGGCCACATGTGGCCAGTTAAACTTTTAATCCGGCCCGCCGAACGTGAAAAAAATTAAATGAATAAATCTCATTAATGTTTTATTTTCTAAATACTGTGGTTTTTCAAATACATATATTTTGTTGTCATGATTTTGTTCAATTTCATTTAAAATCAAATGTATTTTTTTCTCCAATGAGGTGAGGTTACCAAAACACTCCATCCATCTGCTCCTGGTCCGGCCCCTCTGTCAAATTTTAGAACCCATTGTGGCCCGTCAATCAAACAGTTTGCCCACCACTGGTATAGCGTGATATTTTATCCGTATTAAAAACACATGATAAGATTTGTCGTTGTTGTTATTTTTTTGGGGTGGAGGCTGGAGTGGCCAAATACCATTTCCATTGAATTGATGATTTGATGATTTTGAATTGCAAATGTGGTCACAGAACAAATTACTTGAACTCAAGGCACAACTGCATTTGTTCTGAGAAAGCATTGTCGTCTGCTTTTAACTACATTTAGAAAGTTCATCGTTAATATCAAAGCAATTTCATATCCATATATATTTCCTCCCTGAATAAATAAATGCACCATTTTTTTTTTTTGGTTTTACCAGTAAAAGCTGGGATCATGTCGGAACACCCCACCCACTCAATAGCTGCCCACATTGTTCTTGTTTAAAAAAAAATGAATAAATCTATAAATGCAGTGGTGGGAATGTATACAATGATCTGCCACAGTGCGACCTCTTCGCATTAGATCGCTCACTCGTCGCTCTTATTTCTGCGTGTACTGCGCACATCTCGCCTCATTGGGCCCGAGGCGAAGTAACGCCGGTTGGCTCATCTGCGATTCTTATGCGGCAACTGCTGCTACCCGAATCCAAATCATACATTGGACACACACACACATACACGCACACACACAGTGCATCCATACTGCCTCGCAGCCTGACAATGTTTGTCTCATGAGGCAAGGTTTTACTGCGCTAAGGTTTACACAAACTTTGTAAAAGTGACTGCATTCAATTTTGGTGTGAAAATATGTTATTTTCCTCTGGATCCTAATGTCCACCCTTCGTGACTCTCTTCATATTTTCGACAACGCCAAAATATGTCGATCAGCTGCTTTGCAACGGAGCTCATCTAGTTGGAGCTGTCCATAATACCGGATTCAGTTAGATTTTAGAATCGTAAGTGGGCCGTAGTGTTCAACAAAACATGGCAAAGGTGTTAATCATGACGTAATAATGTAGTACACCCACAGCACGGGTGTCCAACTCCGCTCCTGGAAGGCCACTTTCAGGCATGTTTTGCATCAGTGTGAATCCTTTGAATCAGTTTCAGTCGGGAGAAATTGAAAATATGCGGGAAAGTGGCCCTCCAGATCCGGAGTTTGATACCTATGACCTACAGTCTGCCTAAATCAGCATATTGATCCAATGTTGCGTTAGGTGACGTGTGCAGTAGCATTAGCATAGCATCATACAACTTAACCCGTTATATTGGTGATGATGCTCTCGCATAGGTTCATTCAAGGCTATTGCCCATAATGTCGATGTGAAAAGAGTATAAATTATGTTTATTTATTATGTGCCCTGAAATTGGATGACAACCATATCAAGGAGCAACGTGCATGTCAATCAAAAGGAGAGGATAAGTTCCATGGAAAATGGAATAGCAATAATAATATAAAGCATAAGTTATAATTGTATTCTTGAAGTAAAAAATGTATAAATATTCATCCATCCATTATCTGTGCCGCTTGTCCTCACAAGGGTCGCGGGGGGTGCTGGAGCCTATCCCAGCTATCTTTGGGCATTAGGTACACCCTGAACTGGTTACAATAATAATAATCATAATAATAACACTCACACCTAGCGGCAACTTAGAGTGTCCAATCAACCTGCGATGCATGTTTTGAGAATGTGGGAGGAAACTGGACTACCCAGAGAAAACCCACGCAGACACGGGGAAAACATGCAAACTCTACATAGGAAGGCCAGAGCCGGGATTGAACCCACGACCTCCACACTTTGAGGCCATCGCGCTAACCGGTCGTCCACCATGCCGCCTAATGTCTAAACAAATAAAGTCAAATAATTTCATTAAATCTCTAAAGTATTTACAAATTTATTTATTTATGTGCTCCCGTAGCTTATACAAGCAGAATTTGCTCTTATTTTCCTTCAAAATATAGCGCATGCCTAACAAATCCATCCTCCCATCCAGTTGCTATACCGCTTATCCTCCTCGGGATCACGGGGAGCTGGAGCCTATCCCAGCTGACTGTGAGCGAAAGGCAGACTGAATAATTATCAATATTCTTCTCAAATGACCCAATAGAAAAATTGGAAAAGCCTGCCTAGCCTTGTGTACATAATCGAATCACCTTGAATCACGAGAGGGCTGTTCACATACAACATCTAAGCAAAAAGCGCTGAAGAGGACACAAAGAGTGTAGCTGTGGAGTGCATTGTGAGTGCATTTTTCAATTAGAAAGCAAAGGGCACGGCAAATGAAACATGGTCAAGGGGTTGCTGGGAATTCACAGTGAGTTCCAAAAGCTTCACCTGCCTGTCAATTACACTGCTTCTTCGCTACTTGGTGATGTTAGCGTTGGTACACTCTGCATACACTCCTCTCCTCATTCATATGCTAATATTCCTATTTTAATTCCATTCCCTCCCTTTCGCTGGCAGCGTTCTTTTCTCCATGCAAAGCGTTAATATCAGCTATTCCCCTCCCCCTGTCCTCTTTTCAAGCTGAATTATTTCATTTTACCAAGGCTTTTAATTCTCTTGATTGAGCCAATTACCTTGTGGCTGGATCAATGGGTGGTGCTGGTGTGTGTGTGTTGAGGGGGTTTGCGGGGGAAGGTAATCATAGAAATGGCTGCGGCGTTAAGTCAAAAAAAAAAAACTGCCTCACGTCCCGAATATGATGATGATTCAGCGCGTACGTTTGGATCGCTGCATTGTGACCTGCCGGAGCTTCCGATGGCGGTGCGAGACTTCTTCGGCGATGATGTAAAATGTATGGAGCTGGGTGGAAACTGGGTCACCCTAAATGGTGCCAGAAATGCATCGCGACGACAGCGTTCACTGTGTAACACATTCGCTTGCTCATTTGTCATCCTCACATGCACCTCTTCTTCTTGGCCCCCCCCCCCGCACCCTCAACACACACACACACACACACACACGCACACACATTCCCCCGTCATTGCTACTTGTCATCTCTTGTTGAGCGACCTGTCCCATCCAATTTGGTCATCCTCCCTCGTCCTACCCCATCTATTATTGATATAATGGAACATTGTGTCCAAATGCAGCTCTACCGACGATACCGCGCTCTCCACCCGGAGGGAAAGCAGCCAGGCAGGCTGAAGACCCAGGAGAGAGACCCCCGAGGCCATCGCTCTGGGCACAGGTCAGCAAGAGGATGGCTAAACTCTCGAGTTGGTTGTCAGATCCTGGCTCGGACATACTGTACAAGTTACAGTATATGGAGCACAAAATGAGCACATTTTCGACAGTAATTATGTTTGAATTAATATTTGGGCTTCAATTGTCGCCAATATGATATCATATTCATACCACTTCAGCTATTGTGGGAGAAACTCGTTTTGAATTCATCAGTGTTACAAAAGTGCATCAAGCCATCCATTTTCCATAGCAGGGTGATTGTAGACAGTTGAAAGTTCCGCCTACAAACACACTTCTTCCGTTCACAATTCTAAAAGCGACTGCTCTGATTAACGTGGCAAATTAGACAAGGTTCCTGGATAATTTTTTCTTTTTGCGTGGAGAAAAAAAATGAAAAAGGAAGAAAATGGACAAAAGAAAAAGCTTCTGATTATATTAGTTTGCAAGCAGATTCTTTCATTAGAGGAGCTGTTGTGATTTTTACATTGTACTGTATTTCTTTTTACTCACACATGATTCAAAATAAAATATTTATATAAAATAAAATGTCCATCCATCCATCCATTTGAACTGCTCGCAAAGGTGTGCTGGAGCTAATCCCGACTTCGGGCAGCAAGCTTTAATAAAATGCCAATATAACAATTTGGGGACTGGAACCGGTCAATTTTATTTCCACTCATTTCAATGGGAAAGATGCCTTGATTTTCGAACGTTAATGGAATGGATTCGGTTTGTAAATCAAGATTCCAAATTAAACGAGTTTCAGCTATTTTGGCATTGATTTTGTTGATGAGTCTTCCTCATAATTGCTGAAATTTGCTGTTTTATCACGGACATAATTTGTAGTAGTAATTATTCTCTGAAGTTGCATCTCAAAATACACACAACCCGATTACTCAAACCTTTCCAATCATCTAGAGGCAGAATAAAAAGTGACTCAGCAGAAATGACATCATCAAGCTAATTGCTCTGAATATCTGGTCTTGATATTGTTTATAGAAATTTAGAGCCATATTGAAGTTTGTACCACAAAGAAATGCAACCGTTACCCTGAAATTAGACTAATAATAAAGTTAAAGTAGTAGTGAAATAAAATTGTTCATTTCGCTGTAAAGGATTGATTTAGTATTATATTTTAATGTACGATTTCAGGTGCCTTACAACTTGTAACAGTGTTGTGCCATACAAAGCAAAATATAAGTAAAACATCTCATTAAATGCCTTCTGTTGATGATTGAGCGGGACGAATTAAATTATATGATGGTTAATTACTTATTCTTATTAAAAACATAAACAATAAATGTAAAAGTAATGGTCGTGTGAAACAGAAGTACCTGGAAAAAATCACAGGGGGGGGTGTGAATGTGAATATTGGGGCTGCTCCTTCTTTTGTCCCAAAGAAGCCAAAGAAAAAGCACACATGCAGAGTTAATCCCTAGATTAAGTTCCGCCGTAATCGTTCATTGTTCTAACGCATCTGACCACTTTTATTTCTTTTCCTTCATTGTTATGGATTTATATTAATCCCCGAGGGGAAACAATCTGTACTCTTTATGATGCATGAATTACATCACCAAGGAACCAAAAGGCAAGGCATTAATTTGTCTCTCTGTTATTGCTTTCCATTTACAGACGCAACGTATGTAAGGCGTTTGTGAAAACGCAGGAGGGCGTCCAAGCGAGTGATCAATAATGTGGACTGGAAGAAGGAAAAATAAGACGAACGGCTTACAAATGAAATTTCTCTCTGTTGGACAGTCTTAACGGTCTTTCCACTTAAGTGATACCAGGGCCACATCCAGACTTTCCGGAAACGGTAAAACCTATCAATGTTAATGTTTTAAGATAGGGATGGGCAACTTCTTTCTTAGTCTTATGTCATACATTTTTGGAACAAATGTGATGTAACGACTAAACAAGTGATTATTATCATATACTGTCTTATGGCTGTACGCCATCATATATATTACCATTTAAATATTGCCCTTTTCAAAGAAGGGTCTTAAAAGGATTAGCAGTATGAGATGGACAAGAAATATAGCGATGCTTCCATACCCATTGAGCTGCCAATGGTCGATCCCTATTTAATTAGCACAGTTTTTTTTTTGTTTGTTTTTTAATTACGCAAAGCAAAGGGACGCAAGTGATCTGCAGCAGTAATTAGCTCAATGCTCCAACTCTCATGAGCACCGTCTTTGTTGCAATACGTTCATTCCTAATACAGTATTTCCCTGGCAAAGGGTAAATCATTGAGAACCCTTGATACAGACTCATCATGGTAGATGGCGTACAAATTGAAAGACTCAGAATAAAGATACATTATACAAGAGGACGACGCTTGGCCATGTTTTTCCCAAGAATTTTTTTCATGGACTTCATGTTGATCTCTCTCTCTCTCTCTCTCTCTCTCTCTCTCTCCCCCCCTCTCCCCCTCTCCCCCTCCCTCTCTCGCTCTCTCTCATAAATAAATCTAAAATCATAAACTGTCAACATGTGAAAACTCAAAACAATGTGGGCAGTCGTTAACAGCTTTTATTTGTTGTTTAAAAACAATTTTCATCAATGAGAAACATTAGGAATAATCCAGGCATTGATTAACACTATTGGTATTTTGTAAGTAAAAAAATGCCGAAGTTAGAGAGCACGGCTCTCAAATTCACCTCATGAGGGTCGCATGAGACTGAGTCTGGCATATCTGGGCCGCAAGAATTCCCCCCCCCAAAAAAAGGGATTCAAGTATTCCAAAAGAGTACAACTCAGCCAATGTTCTCGATCTTTATTAATAAAAGTTCAGAACATTAACGGTTCTTCACATTGTGAACAAGATTGGTGACCCGCTCCTCTCTCTCATCTCCCTGAATACTTTGCATACTACTCAGCATGTCGAGTTGAGTAATGATGTCTGATTTCTTGCGCACCACTACTTTCTCTGAGCATTCAAGACATGTCGTGCTCCCAAGCTCAAAAATAATCTTGAAAGTGACTTTTCTCATCGGCAACCGTTATCTGCAGTCATGACTGGGACTGGTGACAGGATATCTTTTCCTTCCACTTGGTGCCACTTTAGAATTACGTTTTGCCGAAACCTGTCGCGAGTCTGAGCTATGGTAGAGTTTAAAAAAAATACACACGCACACACACAAAAACGCACAGGGGAAAAAAAGTTAAAAAAAAGTGGGGGCCTATGAACAATCTTTGATATAAGGGGCCTCAAAATATCATCTTGCGGGCCACAAACAGAACAGACTGGTTTGCAGGAGGCCATGACCAGAGAAACACCACCCACTTGCCTTTGCGTCAAAAGCAAGTGTCGACGTCAATCACAGTAATTATCTGCTACAATAGCTGTGTGAAGAAGAAATACAGACATGACATTGTCCCACTTCTGAGTACTACTGTTACACCTCCATTGCACCAATTTGCTGGGACGGCATTGTGAAAGAGCTTTTACGCATAAATAGAAAATTGTAATTGACGGCAAGTAGTACAGTAGTTCTTGCCTCACGTGAATCATTTTTAACAACTTGAAAAAGGACTGCCTACCTCTAAAAAGGTTTTTCCTGTCCTCGCATTTTTATCAAAGGCATTTTCTGTCATGTTTGTAAGTGTCACTGTACATTATGAAGAAACTCACAAACACATTTTCTCCTAAAATCGTTCTGCCCAAGCGGACACAAGTATGTGTAAATGTAAACATGAAAGAAAAGCAGGCTGGCCCTCCGGGTGGGGAATTCAAATAAAAAATAAGAAAAAAAAGAATATAGATGGAACAATAAATACGCAGGTAGTGATTTGCACTCATGGCTAGAAGGAATTCAGGAGTTTAAATTACTATCTCAACACATAGCATGCGTTTGTTTATATGTTCATATAAAATATGTCATATTTTGGAGAGCGATCAAATCACAATTAATTACGATTAATTACTTTTTTTTCATGGACCATTAAAAGTGCAAAGTCCATCTGAGCCATTTAAGAGGGAAAGTAAAGCTTGCAGCAGATTTGGTTCCCATGGGAACCATAGGCGGTGGTCTCGTTTCAGGGGTCACCAGTGATGGGTTCTCTTCAAGACAGATGATGTTGGAGAGGTGGTGTCAGCATGGGGTCGGCCTACCTTTACCAACCTCTTCAAAACCATTCACTTTTGTGAGCGCATATTGGATAGAACCAAGCTGATGCTCACTCGTAGAGTGATTCCTATTTGCACAAGGGCTACCTGTAAAAGGTGTGAAATTTTGGTCTTGGTATCAAGAAATTTGATCCACCATGAGACTAAGCCTGCAGTGGAATGGAGACTGTGGACTACAATGCTACAGCATGATACCATGATAACATACACACACAAACAACAACAATGTCGTTTTATTTTCTCAGCATGTGGCAAAAGCTTTTATCCATCAAGAGAATAAGGCTAGAAAAAAGCTGGACCACTGCTCTAAAATAGAGACTGTGGAGATTAATACAGCTGCATCCAGAACTAAGGCAGAAAAAAAAGGTAACGTTAGCCCCAAGCACTAGCCATTAGCCAGATTTACCGTGACTGGCTGCCCCTATTGCCATTTGCTAGAAAAGTAAAGTTTGTTGTGGATTTTGCCTTAATTAACTTTTAGCTTAAATGACACAATTAAGTCGACACATTTTATAAAACAGAAGACTAACAGGAGCCAGTAAATGTGCTACATGGAGAGCTACTTGGAGGCTGTAATCTATCAGCATCTACAGCTAAAACAACAGGATAAAGTTAGCCGTTATCAATAGCCTCTGGCTCGACTAGCTCCATACAATGTTATCAAAAAAAAAAAAAAAGGAAACGGAAGACTGCATCGTAGTGAAGACTGTGGAGTACGATAGTGCAGAAATCTGATTACACTTGTCTATACAAGCAATTAAAGCCAGCATTAGGACTGACGTCACACTCATATTTTTTATCCTCCGTCCATCCAAAGCACCATCAGAAAAAAAGAAAAAAAAAACATGGCTGCCGGAATACTATATCATCCCGCGGCCATGTCTCCATAAAAACACATAACACTCCGGGAAGTCGCAGAGCTTTCCGCCCTGGAGCTCATCCATCATCTGGCATATCCATATCCACACACTGGCCGTCATCATGAAACAATCCTCTCCTCTCTGTGCACCCTCTGGCTGCCCTCCTCGCTATTTCAGACGGGAGGGGGGGGCGGCAGGAGTGAGTGGAGGGTATTGGCTCTCGACACCACGGTCGCCGTGACTTCGTTGAAACAAGAGGAGAGCGGTGGAACTGCCGTACAAAGGCGTTCAAGGACAAATGTAGATGAATGAGGAAAAGTAAAAAGTAGTGGTGGGAGGGGGGGGGGAAAGCCTTGGGACACTCGCTAGCTTGTTTGGAAGGAGCTTAAAAACTCACAGGTAGAAATTGGAATTTAGTTTAGGTCTGAAAACAGAGATAAGACCGTGAGTTGCTGTCAAAAGATTCTGCCAAAAAGTGAAAGTCTCTCTGCTTTGAACACAATGAGCTTTCGGAGAGGCAAACATGGCAGCTGCAGCCTCATGTTAATTAAATGGGCGAGTTCCAATTGAAATTTGATTTAAGAATCCATTGGCTAAATGTGAGCATCGGTGTGCTCATTCGTTCACAATGTCAACAAAACAGAAATTAAAAATATTTGAAAATAAAATATATTCTGTTAATATTTTTTTTTTTTATATATGAAGGGAAAAAAAATCCATTATCCATCCATAATCCAAACCGCGTACCCTCACGAGGGTCGCAGGCATGCTGGAGCCTATCCCAGGTGTAGGCGAGCAGACCTTGAATTGGTTGCCAGCTAATTGCAGGACTAATAACGAAGAATCATAAAAATGTGTGAAAAATAAACTGTAAAAAATATATATATAATAAATAGTGTTTGCAAGCATGTTTTTATTATATTGAAATGTATGTCAATGTATTTGGAGTGTAATAAAATATATAATAATAATAATAGTAATAATAATAATAAAATAATAATAATAGGGGAAAAGAATAAAATTAAAATAAGAATATAAACATTGTTGAACTTGTAAAATAAGAGGCAGATATGCTTGACAGTTAAAATATATAAAATAAAAAAATGACAAAAATAGAGTTTAATAAATTAGTCAAGATATTTTATGTAAATATGAACTGCATCAAACTTTCATTTAAAAAAACTATATGTAAAAAAATATTCTATATTGCAGTTCAAGTATAGGAGAAATTTTGTGTTACAAATATTTATGTAAGCATTTGTCTGTTGGCTTTTTTTTTTTAAATGGCATTTTTATTAGTTTCATTTTGCATTCCAAAGCACAATCAAGAGACATAAATAAGAATAAAAAAAAATATATAAACTGATTTACAGTAGACAATTTCATCAAACCCGACAACCACAGGTAGACCAGAATGTCAAACAGAAAATAAATCACACAGTGAATAAACAAGTTCTCATATTTGTTTTTAGAATTTCCTGGCAGCCCTTAGGTTGCCTATCCCTGCAGAAGATTCTATTGCACTGGTGTACCAAATAAATTGACCAACCGAGAGTATCCTGTCATCTTTCTCCTGAAGCAATTCAACTTTGTTTTGCCTTGTTATACACACAGTGCAGTAACCCTTCTTCCCTCACCAACTCTCTCTTTTTTTTTTGTCCACTCTGCACTTTCGTCCCATTTCCTCAACTCAGCATCCAATAATCTTAGAGTAGCTTCTCTACAGCTTTCTACCTGCTTGCTTCCTAACATTTTTCTCACACTCGCACACACACAGTACCTTCCTTGCCACATGCCCTCAAGGAGCATAATCCCTGTCATATTGTCACATTACAGGAGTTCAGATGCTAATTGGAGCTAATCCAGCTGCTGGCAAGCCTGGACTGCTGCCCGAAACCTGCCCGTTCGCTATAACAGCTGTGCCTTGCTCCGGCCGTCATGCCAACGGGGCACCCCAGGGGAGACCTCTGAGCTGCTGGTGGTGATGTTAAAGTAGATATGTGAGAAGTAGAAGGAGGGAGATAATGCGGGTAACACAGTTAGCAAAGAAAAAGGTGCCTAAAAAGAATTCCAGCAATTTGGAATCCCAACCAACTTTACTTGCCTTACACATCACACATGAGTGATGTCTTATCGATACAAATCATAAGCCCACTGGATCAAACTGAATTCTTCCACTTCCAAATTTAACCTCACATATACATGTACACACACACGCACACCCCCACACACACACATACATACATTTTATTTTAACATTAATGGTTCAATAACCTCTTCTATTGTTGAGAGTGATGGAGTTAAGTGGATGTCAACAGGCGGGCAAGGAACAGGATGAACTGTATTTAAACCAACACAAACCGTCAAGCAAAGGCTTGAAATCGTAAGCCTTGCGGACAGCCAAGAAGCAGCAAAAAAAAAAAAAAAAAAAAAAAAGGGATGAAAGGATGAAGCAAAGTCAATTACGTTCCTGACTGGCCCCTTCAAAATAAAAACTGCCCCCTCCTCCCTTACTCAAAGAAGAAATGGAGAATGTACTTAAGCTCCAGGGCTTTCCGTGTCTTATTGTTCCAATGGAGCTTTGCCGACAATTCAAGCATGAAACATTCAATAGGCATTAAAAAGAACCTTGCAGTTTCGATAAAACATCCACTTAAAAACACAAGCTGCATGGTGGAATGGAGTCAAGATATGAGGGCTCTTCCAACAAAGTGCAAGCACACGATCCAATCCATGTTCTTAGAGAGACGCAACATTTTCTGCTTTTTTTGCAATTTGATTAAAGTGAAATTTGAGCGACGACTCCCACAACGATGCTCACAATTGTGATAACGCTACGATAAATTGTATAAGATAAATATCAACTTTAGCTAATTTTATGCAACAACATAGCATTATTTATCATATTACTTTATGATCAATTGTGAGGCGGCCAGTCGAGATCCAGGAGGTACTCTGCTTCTTTCCCAAAGTAGGTAAGGAAAGGCTTCAGATTCCAGACTTTTCTTACTGTCCGCTTGGACGGAATTTGTCTTGTAAAGTTGCGATATCAGGCCAAATATGAGCATTTTTCGGCCACTTCCGATCAAAGTAGGCAAAGGCCCCAGTCTATGATGCCTCTAAAAGAGCACTCTGACAGATTAGAACAAAACTAATGATAATTGCATACAGGAGACTCCATTTCCATTTCCATTTTTGAATTTTGTTATTTAACTGTACTTATTTTGACGATGAATCAAGGTATGTAAAGTGCAGCGGAAAAGCAGTATGAAAAGCTCAGTTTCTGGCGAGCCAACTAGCTTAAGCCTGATCTTAATGAGGTGACACATGCAACACACACAATATCTACAGCACATTGCATCTTTTCACCACGGAGCAATAAATCACAGTCAACTAGTGTGAAGCACAAAAGCCTTTGCGGCCCCAAACAGGTCCCCCCCCCCCCGAAAAAAAAGCTTCCTTTCCATGATGGCTGCATGTAGAAAGTGCAAAGTCGCTTTTCCAAAGAGCGTAACAAAAAGCTGACCAAAATAGAAACACTGGCAAAAGTGCTTTTCGTGGCACTGATGCTGATGTGATTTTTTGGATGAAACAGGGGGAGTGGAATGTAATATGGACAAAACAAAGCGTGGGTATTGCAGATTGATTTATTTTCCAATTTTGTCGCGACAATTTACCAATGATAACATCATGCTAGCCTAAAAACTCAGTAAGTGGCACTCAACCATAAATAGATTCACAAATGCCAAAAGATGCTCCAAGATGGTGGCAGAGCACAACTGTTGAGGTAAAGAAGTTCCTCAACGACTTCAACATCGTTCCTCGCTGCCACGATTTCATATTCTTCCCTGAGCAATTACAGAAAGATTATTTCAATCATATGATCTTGGCAATGTTTAAGACAGAAACAACATTTTTGTGCTTAGGCTGATCGTCAGGAGAGAAACCGTATTAATATCTTAAAGTTGGCATACCAAAACTGTATTATGAGTCATAACTATTTTTTATATGACAATACCCAATCAATATTGTGTCCCATTTCCTACCAATGGCAAGGACAACAACAACGTTTAATGTTGTCAACTCGCTACTGTACGCTGGAAATAAATGACTCGGTTCAAATGACAGATTTTCTTGTATAATTCCAGAAATTATCTGAGGGCTCATGATGTTATTTTACAAGAAAAATGTGTAATTTGAAAGAGGTCGAGTAGTGTGGATAGCACAAAGAGACAGTGCCTGTTAGCGTCAATGTGGTGATTTAATGCAATTTCAGCAAATTATTATTTCATTATGAAACTTGTTTATTTTCATTACATTACAGGTTTTATTTTTGGTTTTACTTGTCTTATTTCTTCATTCTCAGTTGTCCTCACAATAATGTAATAAAGGTATCGTATTTTAGAAGAATATTTGAAAATGGTTGAATCTGTGTCTTTTTTCTTTTTGGTCGGACTTACAATTTAAGATCCAATGCTGCCGTATTGATTTTATGAGAGAAAAGAAGAAAAAGAAACATATGCTGTGATCCAGTTCATAACGGGAGTTACATTCATGTGGAAAATTCTATATGCCATCATTTTATTTTATTTTTTTTATTATTTACTGTACAATATTTGTGCTCAGTGACGGACAGGTGACCAATCCGGGGTGTTTGTCGCCGCTTGTTCAAAGTCAGTTAGAATCGGTTCCAGTTCCCTCGCAACCCTAATGAGGACAAGCTCTTTGGAAAATGGATGGCTGGATATTACAAATCTACTTTCTTGCGACATTGCAGACGTCTTTCAAAATATGACGTTATTCCAGAAACGTGTTTGGTCTGGTGATTCTTCAAACTTTTTTTTTTTTTTTTTTTCTGAATGGGACCATTCATTGAGATGGAATCAGCATTACCGACAACATTAATTTAATTGGTGCGTTTTTGCTGCGACCGAAAAACAGAGCCGTAATGCGATTGAGGCATCGTTTTCAGACATCTCTTATCAAATCAGGAAACGAGACAGACTCAGCTATCGATAGACCCCGATTGGACCAGAGAGAGGACACACTCGCTGCGTGTTTATAGTCGGCCGCTCAAACACGGTGACGTTTGGTGAGTGAATGGAGCGACTGTGTACTCGGTGCTGATCGCCGCCGTGTCTGTGTGTTCAAACCGTTTACTTTTCATCACCCTGGGAGGTGAGAACGCAAGCATGCATTGTGCTTCTTGACATCATTTACTCCCATGACTTGGACATATGTAACAAAGTCATTTCCAGCGATGTACGGTGGACATAAATTGTGCTGTTCATACATTCAATTTGAAAGATGAATGATCATTGACAAAGAGCTACGGGTGGGTAACTCACAATATTTTTGTAATACGGTAGCTCCATGTTACATCACAAACACACCATACTTAAAAAAAATCAAAGCCTTTTTATGAAAACGTGAAATTTTCAGCAGTTAAATCCATATGTGACTATAAGCAGGATGTCGGCCATATTTGATTGGTTTCGAGGTCATTTTCGTTCTGTCTTGAACAAAATCCTCCTTTTTCCGTTGCCTTTTTTTTTTTTTTTTACTGTTTATTTCGGAGCCTCCTGCGGTCTTTGATGACCCCCGTTTGACTGTCTGTTGAGCTTTCATCACATTTTATTTTATCAAGAGGGGAAAAAAAAGAATAGGGTATGATCCGATATTACAAGATACATCCATAATTCATCCAACCCCCACCGAGAGCCATTGAAAATTTTTTCGCGAAATAAGGCGAACATCACAAGATGGGAAAAACATTTTGAATGTCTCCTTTGGAACCCAATTTTGAAAGCCCTCAAGGGTAACAACAGCACCCAACAAGACAGTGACACATTTTGAAGCTTTTTAAAATTCGACTGGAAAAAAAAAATTGGATAGACAGCGGAAGGAGAAAAAAAGGATCGTAGAGCTTTAGTTCTTTCATGTGATGGTCAGGGCTTTTAACAGAAACAAAAAGTGAGACGGACTGTGGGGTCAAGGGGTATGGGGGGTGAGAGATCACGGGTGAGAATTTGCACCGAGGCAGTTGGAAGAAAAGAAATGTTTGTGACGGATCTTCTATGGAAAAGAGGGAGCCTCTGAGGCAAATCTGTCATTAGCATTCAAAAAGGAGCCACTGGGACTTTGAGGACACAAAGAAAGCAACGTTCACACAACAACAACAACATTAGCCTAATCCTCATTTGTGACAACGTACGGTAAGCACAATATCGAAGGCTTTCTCAATGGAGCATTCAGAACACACGGATACTCACAGTGGACCACATGTATCTTTATGCAAGTAGCCTGGACGGTATACTGCTAGGTGCGCATTGCACGAGTGTGTCGCCGCCATCGTTTTGACTGGAGCACATACAGCAGATAGGTTACAGCAGTCAGCCAATCAGGTACAACCAGGAAGTATCTATACAGTCTGCATCGAGCTTTCGAATCAGAATCCGAATGTCCTTTACAGGTTCTTGTTAACGACTCTCAGAATAGAACTTTATGATTATTGTGAAGGTATAATTGTTTTACTTAATCGTGACTTACATTTCAAAATGTTGTTATGCTGTAAGTGGTAAATTGTAATTTGAAGGGAATAAAGTTTTACAAAAATAGCGGTCAACAATATTTAATTGAATGAAGCCGGCATTTTATGCAAGTTCTGCATTTCCAAGAAAAGAGTCAAGCATTTGCAGGAAAATATTGCAACAGAATTAGGATATATTTCTGATTTCTGAGTGTGAATACAAATACAAGAATAACATTGTGGCAGCTCAAGAAGAAAAATGTAGCTTTGCAAGAACAATGTTGGAATGTTTTAAGAGAATAGAGTCAGTAGATTTTACAAAGAGGAGAAGAAGTGCATATCTCGCGTTTGTAGAGATACATCTCTTGTTTTCAGAAAACGGTGTCCCTCTGGACTCAATGCTCAGTCTCTTTCTGTTTATCATCTTCATGTTATAACACATGCTCGATTCCAATATTACGTGACTTGGACTTTTTCTTTATATTCCATGTTTGTTTTATTATTTTTTTCAATTGACCCCTTGTTTTTGCCTCTTGGTATATTTCCTCTCCCTATACAATTTTGTATCATTAAGGTGATAAACAGTTTGAAACGTGGTGTACGGTACTTAGGTATTCATTTTTTATTTTGAGTTGTAGACCGACATCAAAAGTCTTCCATTGAGCAAAACGCCATTACTATCATCTTTTGTTACCTGAAAAGGATAGGATTTTTTTTTTCGATGTACACTATATTGCGCCGTGTATCAATGTGACCTGAAAATGAGCCTGGGGCTTTAATATGGCTGTGGCGCACACCTGAGTGAGCATGATGGAGTCTTGTAACGTAGTGGTCAGGAAAGCGTTCTGCAAAACCGCCGGAGCGATCAGTCGGCACAAGTGGGACTTCCTCGCACTGCCTGCTGGCCTTCGTTCCGTCGTTTGTTCCACCAGGCTAAATGAAGAAGTCGACTCTTAAGTCCACTGCTAGCACAGTTCCCAAAAGTGAGGACTGGCGGTAAAAAGTGTGAAAGCGTCAGATACTCTGCTGAGGATACCAGGAGAGCAACAACACGTGCCTTATTATGCACTCACAAACACACACTCACAAATAAGTCCATTGTATGGTAAACACAATGAGGTGTATTGCTATAATGAGGGAACCTGAAGCAATATTGATCACATGCTTTGCTTCAAGAGGACCTCTTTCAGGCCCCTGGAGCCCACTTTATACACATATTTGTATAACAAAAGAAAGAGAGACCGAAAGAGCCACGGAAAGCAGCCTCGGCTACCGCGCTACTTTTGCAACCACATCCATTTTATAGCACACCGAAAAGGGGAAAAAAATGAAAAATAGCAGGAATAAAGATAAATATATTTTTTTTTTGGGGGGGGGGGTCTGAAAAACTCAGTAGTATGTATTAATGAGAAAGAAGTAACGCAACTGAAATAAAATGGTACTACCATTTTTTTAAATAATTGGCTGAATATTTGCAATGTTAGCAATTGTGTCAGTAAGTCCTAAAATTACAGTAATGCATTTGTATTGCGTGAAAAAAAAAATCCTTCACTATATTACGTTTGCATCATTGTATTATGAAAAGAGATGTGTAAGGCTATGGCATTAATTTTTCAACAAAGTCAGAATATTCTGAGAAAAAAGTAATAATTGAACTTAAGTGGAAATATAATTAAAAAAAGTCCTATGCAATTACTTAATGTTATAAGTGAAAGGATAAATTACAAAAAATATTTTTATGATGAGAAAGCCCCAATATTATGAGGCCTTTTTTTTAAATTTAATTATGGCTTACTGTTTGATGAAAAAACATTTTGAATGGATAGTGGTGATTTACATAAGTACATTATAAGAATAAATTTGGAATATTATGAGGGGAAAAAGAGTTATGACATGAGAAAAACCTATGAAAATTATTTTTTTTCTGACTTTTTTCTTCACCATTTTAGTTTCTGGTGATTTCAAGGTGGCTCTTCGCAATTGTCCAAGATTTTTTGCGTTGACTTTTGTCGCCATATTCCTACTCGCTTCCTCTTGTGTTTCCACGTATCAAACTCCTTATTTATGTAAATCCACTCACTGCTGGAATGAAGCTTGTCTAATATCCCGAACACTGCTGCAATTCTTCTTGCCGAGGGAAGAATAATTAGAATGTAAATAGTGTTAAGCCGGGGGAAGGCTTAAAAACAGCCTCCTTAATGACAGAGTAGCTGGGACGACAGGAAATCCAGTTTACGGCTTCATAAGCGGCCGTAGAGACGTCGCCGCTGTGGCGATCGCAGCGTACGGCAAGCCAATCAAGCGCCAGGTTGGGGGTGGGGAGTTTAGAGAGATACATTATTGGGAATGAGTGCCTTAAAATAAAGCCTGAAAAGGTTTTATTCAAGCTACACGGCGAGCGACTGCTACATTCATTTCATCTTGTTTGCCATTTTGAGCCAAAACCTGCCAAATGGAGCTTTTTTTCAACGCATCGCCTTTTGGAGAAAGGACATCATTGTTACTTGGACTACCTTGAGCGCTAACGACACTTTTATTTTTTTACGAATGTACTGATGAACGAGAGGGTTAGAGAAAGGGCGGTGCGGAGTTACATAAGAGAGGATCTGGGAGGGCTTCCCTTGAGCTTTGGATTCAAAGCGAGTGGAGAATGCATGGTAAAAAAAAAAGGCAAGGAAGGTCACCTCCAGCAAGGAAGGCTTGAAAACATGGGAATAATTAGTGAAAAATGAAGGAAAACTATGAGCAGGAAGTCTGAATTTTGCAAGAAAAAAAGTGAAAATGGAGAGGTACCTACTAAAAACATATTTAGTGAGACAAAAGTCATTACAAAGTTGGAATATACAGTCAACATGTCACAGGCATGGTGATGGAATTTTGTGATTTTGCCAAAAGAAAGTTGCAGTAAAAAATAAATTTAAAATATTATTAGCACACTGAAAGTCTGAATACAATGAGAAAAAAAATTAAGGTTGCGTTCAGGATCGAGTTGGAATTTTGTAATTTTGCAGTTGTGATTTTATTGGGAAAACGATGAAAATCAGCAAAGCTATCCCAAAAAAATGTTATGATACCATTATGTGGTAATGTCAACAAAGTAAAACTGTAAAGAATCAAATCGTCATGGTACAAGTAAAAAAAAAAAAAAAAAAAGAAAGAAAGAAAGAGAAAGTGATCATGTGAGAAAAAAGTGTGACTATTACAAAAAAATAACGCGGTCATTTTCTGATGATAAAAATGTAATTTATGATAATATAATCTCGTCGAATAAAGCCGTATGTTAGAAGAATAAAGTCATTTGGCGAGTCGAAAGTCCTAATAGTGTGTGAACAATGATCTATTCGAAGCGGTGATTAAGAATGAAGCCAACGATAAGCGTTGCTCAAGCGCGGGCGCACCGAGCGCTCTTCGTGTCCTTTCCCTTTTGTGTTCGCTCAACCTTGGGATAACTCCGCATTAGCACATCAGGCTGTTAAGTCAATCCCAGAGCTGCTCAGCCAAACAGCGCGTTGGCTTGATCTTTGATTGTAAAAACCCTGCCAGGCTGGCGAGTTAATCCCAGAGCAGAGCGGCCCAATCAACTTGTCAGGCCCGACATGGCCGTCAAGAACGCATTTAGATCAAACACGAGGCAATGAGGAGGCCTAATCCTCCGTGGACCCACCTAGCCAATCAAGTCCCCCGGCAGCCGGCGTCGTTTGAATGACGACGTATGAAATCGATACACAGTTGCTGGCTTCTTTGGATGACGCGTTATAGTCGTCTTTTTTCTTTTCTCCATTTGTTTTTTTTTTTCCAAATCGACGATACACCAGCAATGTGCGGGAAGGAAAGGTTATTGTGCAGTCACCGAATCCACCCACATGTGCAAAGGCACACAGAAAAATGAACCCTGGCGTGACAGGCAGCAGCCATGAAGGACGAAGGAGGCGGCACCGTGGCAACCGGGAGTTGAGCATGCGCACGCGAGAAGAAAAAAAAGAAATGATTACAAAAGAAAAGCGAAAAAGAAAAGAAGGGGGCGGGCGCTGTGGAGAAGTAGCTGTTCTAGTGATAACGGGAGGAGATACAGTTGTCACGGTGATGAGGCCGCAATTGATGTGGTGCATAATTCGCTCCCTACCTTTTCATACACACACACACACACACACACAAAACAAATAATACACACAGAAGTAGACACACTACTGTAATATGAAGCCTCTCATCCGTACATCAAGATTCCTCCCCCGCATTCTCCGAGACTTTTTGCAAAGAGAAAGCGAAAGTTGGAAAAGCGTAATGCACAGCCATGGTTCATGTTAGGTCGCAGTTCGACTAAGCGTTCACCATCAACTATGCGATGCTGAGAATCATACTTGTCAACTGGAGTTCTGCAAATATTCGCTGGGGGCATTTATTTACTCAAATGCAGACGGGGAAGTCATGTACTGTATAACAAGAGAGAGGACATTTTTTTTTTTTTTAGGAGGGCTTTTTGGCATACGGTGAAAACATTTTCAGCATTCCATTTTTTGACATTTTCCGGGATTTTGGGGGGAACCTATCCTATCCTTATTTGTAGAAACAAAATCAACTCTCAAATATGCCTCTCCATTGATATATTTTCACTTTAATGGCAACATTTTCAACACACTAGTATGACAGTGTTGGGGCCAACGTGTGCATATCACTGTTGGGACGTTGTAACGCATTACAAAAGTAATGTACAGTAATATATTACATTTAGGCAGTAACAAAGTTAGTTGGAGTTACTGTCAAAATGTTTCTAGCATAAACACGTTATAACTTGAGTACCAAATACATATTTAATCAGATAAGTTATAGAGGAGAGCATTTAATCAATCCATTTACTTTATAATAAACCAATCAGAGGTTCTCGACTCATTGAGGATGTAACAAAGCAAAATTGACTGGATTGCCCGTTGAGTTTCTTTGCTGTGATACATTTGATTTTAGGTGAAGGCAAACAGTTTTTGTTTGTGACACCAACCTCTGTCATAGAGTAAACTGCAAAATGTGGACCCGAAATACACGCAGTAGCCAACCTAAGGAAAAAGCAGCAAAGAAATAAGTCATTGTTCCTTTTTGTGTGATTTTAATCAACTTTGAGCCACCAATTGCAGGATGTAAAACAGTGCTAATTGTGATTGGCTGTTAGCAATCAAAATGCCAATCGTCTGCCAATCTATCTATCCATTTATGGCATACAAATTATATGTCATTTATCACAATTATTTCCATCCATACATCCAATATCTGAGCCGCTTTGCCTCACAAGTTTCGTAGGCCTGCCGGAGTCTATCCCATCCGTCTTCGAGCAGTAGGCACGGCACACCCTGCACTGGTTACCAGCCAATCACAGGGCACACAAAGACGAACAACCACTCACGCTCACATTTAGGGACATTTTTGTGAGAGTTTAGGGATATTTTTGCATTATTTCTCCGATCCAATTTCATATTATTTGATTTTTGAGGGTTCACTGTATTTCCGTTGTTGTATAAAGAATCATGTACCGAAGTTGTATCACCGGGGTCATTCCATTAAGAGCAAGCACAAGCAAAGATAGCGGTTGCTAGGCAGCACGGCAACCAATGACAAAGTGTCCATCTAATCCTCCGTGCTGTTGCCTTGACTTCTGAAGCATATTCAAAGTATATAAATAATTCTGCGTTTGATGAGAGTTGACGCTATTTAATGGGCACAAGTGTTGATCTGATGAGCTGAAGATGCAACATTTCTACACATTTTGGGAGCGGGAAACAAGTGGGTTATATATAAGTTGCAATAATTACGCAGAAAATAGGTGTTAAGAGATTCAAGTTGGGGAAATGTAACTTTGGGATAGTTTAAAAATGATTGTATTCAAGTTTTGAAATGTTCAGTGGTACCTCGTTTATAGCGATTGTGCCCTCCATTTTTTTTAAATGATTTTTTTCCTCAAATGATAAACTTGGTGTTGCTGTTGGAAAAAAAATCAAATATGTAGGCTATTTCAGAAATATTTTAAATACAAATTGTATGTAAATACCGTGTTTTGACTAATGGGGCATATTCTTTTTTAAGACATTTTTGGGGTTGACTTTTTAAAGAGTTATTTCAAATGTCTCCAAAATTGTATTCTCCAGGATTGCAAACTAAAACCTAAATACAGTTTTCACCTGTTAAAGAAGTATCGGTTAAAAATAAATTAAACCAAAATTAATTTAAATTCCTAAGGAACATCAAATAAATCAGTATTCACAGTAACATCAAGTCTTTTCAGAAAGTAGTTTTCTTTTTGCATATGATTGGCTAAACTTGCCTTCTGGTTTGAGGCTACAGGATGAAATGATCTTAACCCCTCTTAACCCCTAAAATAGGGCAAAATATTTTCTTAATAATATATAATAATATAAAATGCTAATGTTTAGAAGAACATAATCCAAGGATTTTGAGCTAAATTTTTTGCTGAGTAGAAAAAAATAAATGTTACAAGGGCTTGCAGGAATTGAATTCATTTTAAGGATATGAATCATTTTCGAGCGCAAATTCTCACAAATAGTATTCAGCATCATCACGAACAAACAAACACTACACATCTAACACTCCATGACTTAAAGCCGCTTGTCTGCACGTCCATGAAAGCATCTCATGACACTCCCTACGCCGAATACAAACAAGGACATTTTGGCAGGAAAGAAAACTTGTCACTAATTTGACTTAACGCCACACTTTTACCATAGCGGACAGCGAGCTATAGAAAGGGGCGAGCATTCTATAGGACATCAAAAGAACTAAGTCGTCGTGACGGCGTTCAGGCTGCCGTCGCCTGCCGCCCTGGGTCGCTCTCAGGCGCCAGGGTTGCGCAAGCGAGCGTCCCATCCAAGTGCGCCTGTTCTCCAGCGAGGCTGAGACGTCCCACGTCAACATCCGCTTTTCACTCACGGGCATTTTGGCGAGAGCCACATTTTTTTTTTACGGCCTTCAAATGAGGCCGGCTAGCCCCAGCAAGCCTGCGCTCTACTCTGCACCGGTGGCCGTGGACATCTGGATATCTATAAAAGGAATTTCCTCTACATCGAGATATACTATGACAATTTTCAGACTATCGTACGTGCGTGCGTGTCATTGGACCACGGCGGCCACAATAAACAAATGACAGAATAAAGTCATGTTGAATGCCTTCCGATTGGCTCGTGTTTCGTAGTATGTGAATGACAGAAATGTCAACAAGTGGCAGAATTACTTTGAAACTATTCCACTATACGACTTCTGTTAGACCCTCTCGACTATGACCACGGAGCTGCGCAGAACCACGGAGCTGCGCAGAATTGCCTGCCGGTTGTTCAATTGCAAGAATGTAAAGTGATTGACAGAAAAATCAATAACTCAAGCCCAGGTAAGCCTGTTGGGAAAGTTGGCCCTGCGCATGTACACACACACACACACACACACACACACACACACACACACACACCCCCACACACGCGCGCAGGCACACGCTTGCATGTACCTGCACACGCAAATGCACACAGGTCATGTGACAATTAAAAAATTAAAAAATGGCGAGTGGCTCCGTTGCTAATTTAGAATGGACATTCAGATTTTTTATTTATTTATTTATTTTTTCAAAAAAACACAGTACAACAAGATATGACAATGGTCCGAACGATAGCAAGCAAGAAGTCCTCTACTCTACTCCATCCCTTCCTATAAGCACTGATGTCGAGTTGAACACTGACGCAAGCATTCATGCTAGAAGAATTAGCTAAAGCATCTAGGGAGCAAACAGAAAACAACCGGAAGGTAAATCGGTGGCTAACCTGCATTCTGCTGCTCCTTGTGCTCCTTGTCTGCTGCAGTAACCTCTCCAAGCATGAATGTTTTACTTGACTGCTCAGCTTGACGTCAGTGCACTTATTTATTTGTGCATATGTTATGCTGAAGAATAACTTCAGAGTTGAACAAATGCACACAGAACTACACCATTGTTTTTTTATTTGTCTTCTATATTTTAGAATTTTAGGATGAACTGCCACTTGTAAATGACCAAAAAATATTTCTGAGCACATCAAATTGAAGTTGAAGAAGTGTGCCCACCCCCAAAAAACTGTAATGGGCCCAGTGTAATTTCTTTTTGCAGCCGCGTCTAAGTCAAGCTGCCACCGTTTACGTACCGTGTGGTATGACAGTTAAAATCTATTTCTATTTCAGTCCATGCAAACACAGGTGACTCATAAAAACTCGCCGAATTAAAATCTTGACAGATGCATAATTTGGCAGGTTTATTAGACAAAGAAAGCGGGGCAATACCAAAGTCAAAAGCACACACACACACACACACACGCATCCACAAAGCAATAGGTTGTGGATTGATCACATGCAGATGCCGCCTCGCTCCAAGGCGACGGGGGCCGCAGACTGGCTCGCTACAAGAGAGCCATTTAATCTCGGGCCGTCTGCGTGTGATCAATCTCCCGCCTGTGTTACCGCAGCGCCGGCCATTCCTCATCATTTGGAGAGCGAGCTATTGACCGTGCCACGACAACCTTCCGAGTGCATCTTGCGGGGCCAACGTCCTGCACTGTCAAAAATGCCCTTTGTTTCACTGGCGCATCCTCATACATGGAAGCGCAAATGCTGCATGTCAACAGAAGTCTTGAGTGAGCTGCCCTATGGACATCTATGGCTGCGATCCGTTCTCCATCAATGCTGCCTTTGTTGAAATTCCTCCTCAGTGGTCAAATCAGTTACAATGCATCAAACATGTGTCAAGTGTAAAGCTGGGTGTGATCAATCCCTTCCTTCAAGAGCGGCAGCAATCTGATATAAGAGTACTTGTATGTCAATATGTACATTTCATGGTCCAATAAACTCCTAACGCGCTTTTCTCGTTGCTAAAATGACCAATGGCTGTCGTACTTGGCTGAATGGAATGCGTAAGGGGATTAATTGAGACTGAGGGCAGCAAGAAAACGGAGTGCTGCAGCAAAGTGGACACTGTGGAGCCCAATACTCCTTCAAATGAGTTTTGTCATTCTCAGCTGTCTTCACAACTAGTTACCACACAGAGACCAGCTGTGGTTTATGTTCGCTCAATGTTATCTGCGTGGCATGTTTGGAATTCTGGGCAAGCTGTTAACACAACCAGTACTACTCCCAAGTAACGGGGCTCCGATCAATTGGCTACCGATCGTCCGATTTCCATGGAAAAGTACGTAATCTGCGATCAATGGCTTTCTTTGCGATCACAAAAAAAAAACAATCACCTCCTGCTGGCACTTTGCAGAGACCGTGCCGTGTAGTATCAGATTAATGAACCTTTTAGATTAATCAATAATTAATGTAATCATTAGGACAGTGAGCGGCTCTAAAATTGAAAATTGAGCAGCAAATGCTCGTGACTGGTCTCGGTCGTTGTCGCCAAAGGGTGATTGTTATCGAAATCTGCAGCATAAAAGCCTGCTCAGAACTCGTCTACTTCTACGTATCTGCCATAATGTACCCCCTCAAACCTGCTTGGTCAAAACGATCCCAAATTGGGTGAAATGGCTAATCCGGCATTGGGCCCAAAAGGGACAGTGCCAATGATGGGTTATTTGCTGGCTCATTGCAAATTGACCCAGGACATTGACAAAGGGTAAGAACTACCCGTAATGATGAGTTACAGCTCCCAAGAAGTGGGTTACCAGGACATTAGTATACAGTTGCTATGGTTGCAAATAATATATATATTTTTTCAGCCACTCCCCATCGTCAGGCGTTGCCACCAAAAGTCACTCACATGAAATGCAGGTACAATCTCTATATTGGATGCCCTTCTCGATGCAGACCACCCATTTTGTTGTCGTCTATCAGATGATGCTCATGTGACATTCTGAAGAAGGCGAAAGACTGTCGCCCATACACTTAGAATAGTACCTCCCTTTACCAGGTCCAAGAAGCTATTAGGGATTTTCAAGCGAGGTGAGCAAGTGCCATCATGCCTTAAAATTGTCGATATCGAGTAGAATCGGTAGCGTGCCGTGGACATGGAGAATAAGTGCTTAGACTTAAGGAGGCATACTGTCTGTGACAGGCGGGCGAAAAGGTCTCACTACGCTTTATTTATATTTGCCATTTCAGCTATCTGCTCTAGAGGAAACGTATGGGCTAGCAAAAAATTGGGGTTGACCGAGAAATTGCGGCGATATGATTTGAGGGCGCCTTGACAAATGAATTAAACAAGTGACCGCCATCCTACGCTCACTTTCTGCAGCATCAGCCTGAATCAAGCCCCCACCAAGTCCCCCTCCCGATGGGAGGACTTCATCCCCCACACTGCCTTGGGGCCATGTCAGATTTACAGTTATCCATGACAGGCTCTTATCGGGGATTTGGAGCGGAGACTTTGCAGAGTCATCGAGAACATTGGCGGGGATCGTTTTTATCCTTTCCCGGAGAAACAGCGAGAGACCAAGGTTGGAGTAGAAGAGCACACACGCAGTATATTATATATGTATACACACACACACTCCTGACATGGTTGATAAGTCCTGCTGGGAACACTGGATCGCAAAATGCTGTCATATCAGCGCTTGTCAACAAGCTAGCTGACATCAGTGGCTTTTGGGAACGGGGATGTACCAAGAAAAAGAAACTTTTTAATACATTTTTATCCAATCGCATGTGTGACGCCTTCAAAATAGACTTGCTTAATGCATATTGTGCCAAGTCCTCGACATGATCACTCATCTATAAATCCACATCCGGAGGAGGATTCTGCAAAAAAAAGTTTTGGACGAGTAAAAAAATCTTAGCCTGAGCTACATTTGTGGCGTGACAAAAATCCAGTTGGTTTCGCGTGCATCCTTGGGAGGAAAGTGTAAAAAAAATTAACAATACAATTGATCATGAATCAAATATCAAGACAAATGCATTGTACATTCATCAACTTAATTTACACAACAAAACGCTATGAAAAGGTAACGGTGTCACTCACCTTGTATGTCATGCGCCATCAAAAATTGAGCAGTTTTGCTTTATTGTAGTTTTACTGTGTAGGATTTCAAGTGTCCTTACAACGTATGACACATTAGAATTATTTCAAATGTAATCCCTGGTGTAAATAAAGGTTTTCTGAGCGTGGAATGACTTCAAATTGGAGGTTTTTGAATTGCACGAACCATGTGTGGTGCTGTATTTATGCAAGAGATCATGTTTTAAAGACACAGTTGACCTCCAGTCAACCGCTAATGAAAATCCTATGAATTTACCTGCAAGGTTTTTTATTCTCTTTGCACCGTTTCAAGAAGATTGGTTTTCATTATTTTCATCATTCAATTTGTTTCCTGGGGCACAGCGCGGAAATAATTGGGTGTTAAAATGTAATTTCTAGGATGCCTTGTACATAAATCAGAGCCGCCCAAAAATATATTCATGTCAGAAATTCATCAAATTTGCTTCAAAAAGCTTTTTTTCTCCACTTCACACTGGTTATACTAAATCATTGTTATTTAATCATTTTTTGTACTTTCTAGTGCATTTTTATAGTAGAGTGCACAGGAATGAGAAAATTCATTAATTTCCTTGAAAAAA